>NW_020854317.1:0-22120 GCF_000972845.2 Larimichthys crocea | reverse complement strand
CAAACATCACATTTGCTTCTATGTGCTGTTTTTACACCCACTGCTGCATCTCCTGGGTCTGTCATGAAAAGGCAACATACCCTAGCAACTGCCGTAATAACGTATACAATCGCCAGTTTTTATGTTTTGGTGCGTGGGAAATCATTAGCTGAAGATTGCTAGTATCCATGCAAAATGACGCTGTCAAAAGCCACGAAAAGAAAAATTGATTCCAAATACAGGACCAGTCTGCATTTATTAATGCCAAGCCGACACGAGGTTGTTGCAGTCTGTAAAGAATACAATATTAGAAGACACACGAGACAAAGCTGGCCACTTCAAAATGCATTGCTCTCGAGACAGAGGCACCACACAGAAAATTAAATCCTTGGAGGCTGGATATGCACACAGCAGCATCTTTCTTAATCGGAACAGCACGTAGCTCAGCAGGAGCAGCGCAGATGTTTCCCCATGCCGCTGATGTGCATTCGCATTTTTTAATTAGGCTATTTGATATTTGAGCCGACCTTGTTTGTTTTTTTTTTTTATTATTTTTAATTAATGAAACATATTTGTTCACGTTGTACGTTGCATGAGGGCCACAGGACACTTTTATTTTCCACAGGTTACAGCCGCCGCACGTGCCCAATGTGTTTCCACCTGTGCGTCAAGTAAAGAGGCTGCGAGGATGTTCTGGCTGCTGTCACTTACTTATCAGCTACTTTTCAATAAATGTTGTGAAATCTGTGGAATTGTTGTATTTTTGACAAAAAACATAAGATTTAAAAGATATATTTAATTTTTTTTTTAATAAATCAATGTCATCTAGCGGGCCAGATATATTGATGGGCCGCTAATTGCCCAAGTTGTTTGTGCTGGGCTTGTGTGCTCCTTGTGTATTGAATGGAATCTCTCATAAAGAGATCAAAGCTTCAAAGAAAAGGGGCGGAGCTATCAGAATGTTGTTAATATAAAAATATATTTCGTCATAGCAACAGTAACTAAGAGAGAGGTAATGTAAATAATTGAACTGGGGAACAAATGGCTGCTTTTTTTTTACAGCAGCCATTTTGAAAACACAGGTGTTATCAGTGATACTAATTCAGGTTCTAACCCTAACCTTCACGACCATGTTTCAATATATAGAACAAGAGGTTAGAACGTTTAGATTTTCATAACTAACATGTAGGTGTGAGATTTTTTCTGGAAACAATCCCCCCATTTCCCAAAACACCCCCCAGATTCTGATAGTGATTTCATATTAACACCTGTTAATACATTTAAAGTCTGTGTAAAGGCAATTCCATGTTTTCTATCAAAACACAATAAATATGTTGGAAAATAGTTACTGAAAACGTGAAAAGACTTTGAACGATGTATTACTGAAATGTGGAGTTAGATGTTCAAACGTTTTTTCACCAGTTTTCAGTCCAGGATTTTGTCGGCGGTCCTTAAACGAGACTGCGTAATGTCACACGGCGGTCATTAACATAAAATGAACATAACTCTGCACTCCCTAGTGCAACGGTATAGAAGTTAGTCAGCGGTGCTAATTAGCAAAATGCTAGTGGGATGCATAAACAAGTAAAAAAAATAAACAGTTGGAGTGTGGAGAGTAGCTGCTGATTTATGAATAGCATAACTTTACTTGGCTAGGTAATGCTAATCAATAATACAGGTTGCTAACTAGCATTAATGGGAGGAAGAAAAACTTACCATTCTGTTAAATGAAATTGGGATGAACAAATTTGATCCAGGGGTTGGTCAATGCCCTCTGACTCCGAGTCAGATTATGGTTCTGGTGGCTCAAGAATTTAGGTCTGAATAATACCAATAATACTGCTAGCTGTACCATCCATACTGTGCTTGTTACAGTCCTAAAACGAGATTGTGTGGCGTCACGCGGTGATCATTAACATAAAATTTGCATATTGTGCTCTGCTCTGCCAAGTGGGAGTGGTTTTGGCACATTCAGTGGACACGCCACCACAGTCCTGGAGCTAAGAATTCATTTTTACCTGATTTTGACACGTAATTTCATAAACTTGTTGATATTTTTGATCATTCAAATTTGGCTGGGTGGTTAATAACACAATTTATTTTGACATTACACATACTTTAAAGGTGTAATTACTAAGGTGATAGTGTACTGTCTGCCCACCATGCATTGAAGATGCATTTAATGTAAGTGCCCGATCACCCATTTCAGAGATCAGATTCAGAGATGTCATTGAATCACCTGTCAGAGGAACAGTCACTTATTCCTGAGATTGAGCGGCTAAATGCTACGCTATGTTCACCAGACAGACGCTCTGACTGCTGTTTGCTGTTGCGTGCAGAGTTTATCAGCTTCCTTGCTGAAAACCTCTCACCTGAGCAATAGAAGATTGAACCAAAACATAAAACTTGGGGTGATAAAACTCCATCAGCTATCATTTTACGATGCTTTAGCCTCTTGAGGCAATGTCTGATGTTTCTGGGCTTCAGGCGTAGCCAAGGTGCCAAGAAAAAAAAGAAGCTAAATCATCTTCACTTGATAACTGATGGCTTTCAAGATAGATATGGCCAATTTGGTCCACCCAAGTAGCAACCTCCAGTGTTAAAGTGCCAAATAATGCAGTTCCTCAAGTGGCCACTTGATGGTGGCTGCAAAAGTGAATCACTTTCCATAAGTCCCCATGTTCAAATGTCCAACTTCACAGCAGAAATAAACATGTTTACAGCCTGGTTCAAAAAACACTTTTGGTCTCTATAGCTAATTTCTCCATTCGTGACAACTGTACTGAGGGTGAATTTATATACAACTCACCTGTTCAAATGATATTAAGTCTTACAGTTATGCATAATTAACAGTGTGGCTGCTCTGATTGATAAATAGGTGCTGTTTCCTGTGTCTTGTTTGAGTAACCAGGTTTCAGTCATTGATCCATGAGCATGGAAATTTGTCAAAAGTTTGAGGTTGACTTACATTTCTTCCACACTGACTAAAGTAAGTGCTAATGTTGCTGTAAATAACTGTTTGCTAACAAGCAGCAATTATATAAAGGTCATAATATGTTTGGTTCTGCCGCCCCCATGTGGCCCAAAGTAAATTCATGTGGCTTTAATTTGCTTTTGGGTTATTATTTAGAGAGAAAATTCAGATTGCAGAAGCTGCCATATTCAGAATTAAATTTCATTACATTAAAGTTAAATTGTTATTACATTTGGTGTTTATGCATTTCAATAAATGATATGAGGCAAATAGTCTTTTCATATTACTTTTATTATGCTACAACTGTCAACACTGTTAAGACCAGTCCTTTGAGTTGAACCTCTTTCCTTAAGATTGCACAGCTGACAAAATACTGCATGAACGTGGAGGTCACACAGATAGAGCAGCCATCTTCTTCGCTCTGCGAGCTGCTCCTGACTTCCTCTTGCCTTTAGCCTTGAAGACGTGACAATGAGATACATTTTTTGCTCCACTCTTAGCACCGGGCCGATGCCTGGAGGGGCAGAACAGACAGCACGATCACAAAGATCAGAAAAGACTTATACTTATTTGGTACAAACACCTGCTTTCGAATTGAGACCTGTTACGGTGCTGCTCTGACCGACTATGAAATGAATGAAGGCCAGGAGGAAGTGCTCATTCCTCCCTATGAGCAGTTCAAGATAACTGAGATTCATGATGGTGATAAATATGGAACGCTGAGAGATTGTAACAAAGTCTTTATCTTGAAAAGTGCAGAAACTAAGAGCTATCTGAACTGTAAGCTTGTTCCCACATAGACTGAATAACGTCTTTATGATGAAGTGCTTGGTCCTCGCTAACTCTGCTCCCTCTCTTCATTCACTCTCTCTTTTATTAGATGATATCCAAACATTGTGTCCCATCTTAAACACGATGCTCTGGGTTTGTTTCATCATCGTGGGCTTATGTTCGACACACTTCACCGGCAGCATGTTGTTAATGACTGTGTGCAGTCACACACATTTTTCATGTCTTGTTGGAATTTGTTGAAAAATTTGCTGCTTTGCATGTTGGTCGTCTGCTGTCATCGCCTTATTATATAAAGCAAAGCTGCATCATTTACATGTTGCACACTCACAGTGAAAAAACTCAAACTGATATCTACTACTGTGAAGTAAAATATACTTTATGAATAAATGTCAGTAAAAATGTAGAACACATTTAATATACACATATTACACATTAAATGAGTGTAATCGCAGCTCTGAACCACTGAAACTGATAAAGACATGCTTTAACTAAATGAATATTATAGATTTACTAAATGTTTAATGTTTATTTACCTTATGAAGTTATTTCAGGTCGACACATCTCATGAAAAGAAAACAGTTTATCACACATTAACATTTGAACGGAATATTTATTAGTCACATTTGATCAGGATGACATTAAGTATAAATGAATATGTATGTATATGTGCACAGTGTAAAAACAGAGCAAACATTTCAAACTTTTCAGGTCAACACATCTCATGAAAACAAAACAGTTTATCACACATTAACATTTTTTTTTCTAACAATGTCTTTATTATTTTTCAGACACATAACACATACATATACATATAACTACTGAGGCTTCAAACTGTGCCCCAAAGTGTGTAGCACCATCTTCAATTCGTGAACAAGACATAACAACAAAACGCAAACACAAATAATAAATATAAATCACTTACAAAGAAAAGGAACTCAGATACACAATAAAGTATAATACAAAAATTACGTAAGTAAAGTTAAAAAAAAAAAACAGAAATACAAATGGGGGAGAATAAGTACAAAACAAACCACACACTGATCCTATTCACAAGTGTGCATTACACATAAATCAGAAAGTGGTCAATCTACTCCAGACAGTAATCATTTTCCCAAATGAACTGCAGAGGGTTACTTATAGGTCATCCCCAGGTGTTTCCACCAAACCAGACAAGTCTTTATTTGAAAGAAAATTTCTAAAGGGGCACCAGATGTTATCAAAAATGGGTTGTTTACCTTTGATTGCATACATAACATAAGAGTTTGTTGTTAATTCAGAAAGCCATTGACCTATCCTTGGTCTATCCACCTCTTTCCAAGCTAATGCAATGACTCTTTTGGCCAACAACAGGCCTATATGTAAAAATAATCGATGCTTCTTTCTTATGTTACAGTTAGCTGGGTAGATACCCAATAGGAATATTTTGGGCTCTAAGTGTAATTTTATCTCTAATATTTCCTCAATACACTGTTTCACTTCTTCCCAGAATTTCTTTATTTGAGAACACTGCCACAAACAATGAAAAATCGTGCCTTTTTCTTTGTCACATTTTATGCAAACATCCGGTATAGCGTTATTGAATTTATTCAGTTTAACTGGAGTCATATAAGAACGCATTAGCCAGATGTACTGCAGAAATCTTAAACGGGTGTTCACTGTTTGTAATTGTGCCTTGGTACATGCCTTTTCCCACTCCTCAATGGAGATATTCTCCTGTAGGTCCTCTCTCCAGGACTCAAGCTTATTTACTGAGGATTCTGAAGATTCACCACCAACCAATTTATTATATATTTTGGAGATCAAGCCCCTTGCCTGGCAGTCTTTCACCATCATTTCTTCGAGCGTTGATAGGCTAGGAATAGACAAGGGCTGATTTTGTTTAGTTCTAATAAAATCCCTCAGTTGTAAATATCTAAATAATTGGCTGCGAGCTATGTCGTGTTTGACCACAACTTCATCAAAAGACAAGAGATGTTTATCATCAGGGCTATAAAGATCTCCTTTTTTTGTTGTTGTTGTTAAATAAATAATGAAATAAATACAACAGTTTAGGAAGTACATTTATTTTAAGAGTGTTTATCCTCCCCATTAACGACATTGGTAAAGCAGCCCATCTATCTAAAGAATTTGAGATCTCTTGCATGACTGGTCTATAGTTAGGTTCTATGATATTGTTAAGCAATAGAACAATTTGAATACCTAAATAAGAGAAGCAATTGACGACTTTAAATTGTGCAGTTACATTCGTTGGATTTTCCCTGTCTGCATGGTTTAATGACATAATGGATGTTTTAGATTTATTAATCTTATAACCTCAAATCTTACCAAACTCCCTAATCAGGTCTAACAGGGCTGGGATGGATTTGTTGGTATTTTGGAGGAAAAACAATTATGTCATCCGCATATAAAGCTAAGCGGTGCTCTGTCTGTCCTATGGCTATTCCAGAGATGCTATCATGTGCCCTCACTGCAATTGCCTGTGGTTTGATTGCCATAATCAACAACAATGGAGACAAAGGGTCACCCTCGATTTATTTTTATAGTTTTTGAAATATTACTGTTAGTCAAAATCTGTGCATATGGTTCCTTATAGAATAATTTTATCCAATTACAGAAATTATCTCCCAACCCAAAACGTGCCAGAACCATTCCACTCTGTCGAACGCTTTTTCAGCATCGAGGGACAATAAAGCGGTGTCAGGAGCCCCCTTTCGATGGCAAAGAATATTCAAAATCCTCCTGACATTATGGAAGCCTTGTCTGCCACGAATGAACCCATTCTGATCCCTCCCAATTATCTTAGTTATTATTATTTCGATTATTTTTGCTAAAATCTTACAAAGTATTTTCAAATCTGCATTTAGCAGACTGATAGGTCTCCAGTTTTCGCATTTATATTTTGGTTTACCCGCCTTTGGGAGCAGAGTAATTAATGCTCCTCTTAGAGACAATGGCAAGGGGGAGCAGAGTAATTAATGCTCCTCTTAGAGACAATGGCAAGGTACCATTTTGGAGGGATTCTGTAAACATTTCTAAAATTGGAGTCAACAATTTACTTTTAAATTTTTTTTATAAATTTCAATTGGGAGGCCATCAGGTCCAGGAGTTTTTCCTGCTTTAATACTGTCAATTGCAGCAGAATTCCTATAGTGTAATATCTTTATCCAAATTAGTCCTAGTTTTCTGGTGTATTGGGTATATTTATACTATCTAAAAACACATTTAGTTCTGAATTTTCATTAATTATTTCTGAACTATCTAACTACTCATTACCTCATAAAATTTCCTAAAGGATTCATTTATTTCTGTTGGATCTACAATGGTTTCTCCTTGATCACTCTGCAGTGAGGCAATAGCTCTTTCACTCTGTAGCTGCTTCAGACGCCATGCAAGAACCTTCCCCGGTTTTTCCCCCTGATCATAGAAGGACTGCTTGAGTCGTAACAGACTGGCCATCGCTTTTGATGCAGATAATTCGTTGTATTGTGCTCTAAGCAGCAATAGTTTTTGATGAGATTCTGGTGATCTAGTTCGATAATACTCATTTTCTATCTCCTTTATTTTTGTCTCTAGGTTTTTTGCCTTTTGAAAAGTCAATTTTGTTTCGAGCAAGTAATGCTGATTATTTGGCCCCTAATAAAAGCCTTAAAGGCCTCCCATCTTGTGCTTGCTGAAGTTTCTGTTGTATTAGTTTCAAAATACAAACTAATTTGTTCATCCAAAAAAAAAGAAAAAAAGAAACAAGATTGGCCAACCATTTTTTTTTGCAATGCCAAATCCTAGCGTCTTTCACTAGCTTTGAGTCCTGATATACAAATGAATTTGGAAATTAGGATAGCATCATAAGAGCATTCCTTGATTTTATACTTTAACTCTGCAGATATTTTAATAAAAAGTCAATTCTTGAATAGGACTTGTGTACACCTGAGTAACATGAAAACATCAACATGAAAATCATCAGGGTTTTCTTCCCTTCAGATATCTATTAAGTTCAATTCTTTCATGAAGTGTTGTATAATTGCCCGACTACGAATGTGAGAATCAGCTCCAGAGCTCCTGTCCTTCGCCGGATCTAATGCACAGTTAAAATCGCCCGCCACCACACATTTACCCGAAAGAGTGGACAAAATAAGGAGCGCATTTTGAAAAAAAATAGGGTCATCTGTATTTGGTGCATAGATGTTCGGCAAGATAATTTGCTCTTTTAGTAAATTACCTTGCATGATAAGATATCGTCCAAATTTGTCTTTAATAACCTTATTTACCTGAAAAGGTATTGACTTTGAATGAGTTAAATCAAATTTCACTCTCTGAACTCACTATGTTGTTCTAGGAAAATCTCAACAGAGATGAACAAGTGGGTTAATATAACCCCAATTATCTTTTTTAAAAGTTAAGATGACAGTTGCCAAAGATACATTCTGCCTCTTAGCTCTTGCTGTAGAGAGAAGGGGGAAAAAAGGAATATCTAAAGAGCTATAGCATTAACGGTTACTATAAGCACTGAGCTTGAAAATACTGTAATTAAAATTATTTAACAAAGGTATTTATCCCTGTAATTTGAGTGAGCTCGGCTCAATCCTGCTCCTTTTATTTTCTCATCATCCATTACCTTCTACTTTGTAAAACCGTGGCTCCCAGATTATTTCTTAATAGTTCAGCCCGATCCCTCTTCTGACCTGATCTGTTTAATAAAGTTTTCTGCTTCGACGTGGTTGTTAAAGATGTAAGACCGTTCCTTATAAGTCTCTAGCAGTCGGGCAGGCAGGATGATGCTGTATCTGAGTCCCATTGAACGGAGCTGCCGTCTCACCTCGTCAAATTCCTTTTGCTTCTTGCGAACATCTGACGGCTGGTTTGTCTCCTGTCTTCCTGCTGCAGTAGATGGACAGCAGACCACTAGATGGCAGAAGAGTATGATCACAGACAGAGAAGAGGCTGATGGAGGAGAACAAGAACCAGACCCAGCACCAGGAATTTGATTTAAAGCTCAGACTTCCTGCAGTTATTTCACACAGACGTGCAGAACAAACACAAACATGATCCCGCTGCTGCTGAACTTGATCTTTGTAAATAAAGTAGAAGTCATGAACTTCCATCAGTTCACCTGCAGAAACAAACAGTCCATACAGCAACACAGCCACAACTGCAACAGGTAAACAGAGGTCAGTGAGGCACCGTTCACACCTGGAGTTAACAGCTGGTCTGATCACAGGTGGACAGCTCTAAAGGTGTGAATGCACCAAGAAGCATCAAAGACGCGTTAAGATCCGATCACTCAGACCACATTCAGAGGTCCATTTAAAAACCTCAGTTTAAAGATCTGCTGAGTTTGAAGAGAAAATAAAGAAACTTTGTGAAACCCTGGAAGTGACATCTGAGCTGCCCAGGTGTGATCGGATCAGCCAGGACGCCTGACAATATACCAAGTGTGAACAGGGTCTAAAAGGTCAGAGGTCAATACAGACAGACAGACTTCCATCAGCTCACCTTGAAACTTTATTCACACACACACACATTAACAACATATTGACATCCAGTAATTGTCATTATTTGAACTTAAAAAAAGAAAAGAGAAAAGATTATATACCTGTGTGTGAGAATCAGGTCTCCCGTAGAAGCTATCTAAAGCTTATTGAGGGAGCCTGTGTACATACAAAACAAGACAATACACTACATAGAATATTAACAGACAACAGACAACATGGTCCCCACACATACTAACAGTAGCTTTATCAGAGGTTGCAGCTCTCTATTTAAAAATTAATCAGGTTAATTTTCAGCTTTTTCTTGTAGGTGCAGATGGACTTCACCATTTTTAAACTCTCATCGAGCTTGTTCCAGATCTGTAGTTCCCTGCATGCAAGAGACAAGCTAGTACTTTTTAGTCTTCTTTTTTTCCCAGTGATTAGATGTTTATTTCTGGTATCATGTGCATCCCGAGGACCGCAAACGGAACCTGCACACATAGTCTAGGGTTAGTTTTATGAATGATTTGATGCATCACCCAGGCGTTATGATATGAATTTAAATCAGTCAACTGGAGAAGACCAAAGCGATGAAAAAGAGGTCTTGTGTCTTGTTGTAGTCTGACCACAACACAGCTCGCAGCTTTTTTTGAAGGCTTTCTAACCTTTTCAGATAACTGGGGTAAGTTGCACCAAATGACATTACAATAATTAATATGTGGCTCAAACAAAGTTTTGTATAGAGTGAGTAGTGCAGTTAAGGGTAGATGATGTCTTATTTTAAAAAAGAGACCGGCATACTTTGCTAGATTGGATATTAAAACTTACGGACTCGTCTGTGAGGACCCAGAGGAAGTTAGTAGAGCTTAGTCGAAGTAATTCTTTATCATTTATTTTAAGATGTATCTGATCTGCATCTGATGCCTTTTTGTTAGAATTAAACACAATATAATTAGTCTTGCTTAAATTAAGAGATAATCTATCACACTTGAACCAGATTTCCATTTTCTGTAATTCAGTGTTTAGTATTTCCCGTAGTTCAGATGTGTCGGTGTGTAAAAAAAACAAGTTGGTATCGTCAGCAAAAATAATCTTATGGAGTGTTTCTGAGGAATTAGCAAAGTCATTAATGTAAATGATAAAGAGTAATGGCCCTAAAATTGATCCCTGGGGGACCCCATTTTTGACGTCCTCGTTTTGAGATTTTAGATTATTTAAGTTCACATACTGTTGCCTGCCATAAAGATATCTCATCCCTACACACATACAGAATAGTCTGTGTTGCTGTGTCCCGCTCTGCTCACTCACACACAGAACAGCTCTCTGTCTCTCCCTCAGTCACTCAGGTTTGCGGGTCTTTTCCGTTAACGTTTACTTATTAGCCAGTAGAGTTCTCTCTTTCTGTCTCTGTCCTACTCACTCACTCACTCACACACACACACACACACACACACACACACCTGGTGTGGAAATAAATAAAAAAAATTAAAAAGAACAAAAAAAAAATCACACTAATCAAAATAAATTATAATATGTGAAAAGTCTTGTTCATTACATTTTACTTCATAATTGCAACCGCATGTGTTGTATTCATTGTTGTAAAACTTGTTCTGTAAATAGTTCGTTTGCTATTGTGATTAAAATGCTGATGCTGTCCTGTAAATAGTTTTCTAATCAGCAATAAATATAACAATTTCTGATCAACCCATATCAATTGCATGCTTAAAATAACATACTGGTTAAAGCCTTGCCCATTTCAAGACAACCCAACACACTTCCGGGTTATGCCCTGCCCACTCTGAGCACAGATACAGATAATGCTGTACTTGCTCGTCCCTAGTCTTTATTTCTTCTGTATGGCGTGTCAAAACAGAGTTTATCTTATCAATTTGATTTTCAGGTCTCTTCGCGCAAGCCTCAGCTCTTTCATCGGCTTCTTTGAAATATTTGGCCATTACCTCCTCAGAGACTGCTGCCAAGGTTGCGTGTTC
This sequence comes from Larimichthys crocea, assembly GCF_000972845.2. Lineage (NCBI taxonomy): Eukaryota > Metazoa > Chordata > Actinopteri > Sciaenidae > Larimichthys > Larimichthys crocea. The sequence continues at coordinate 10,916 of NW_020854317.1, read as the reverse complement.
CTCGCCCAACTCTGTGCGTATTTCAGCCATTGGGTTTTGCTGAAGGGTTTTGGCAAGAGGGTTGATGTCCTGGCTGTCCAACCTGTCCTCACATGCTCCTCCTCCTTCTTGATGTTGCTAAGTCCTGAGAGCTGTGGCTGTCAGGTTTAAAGGTCACATATATTATGTGTGGTATTTATTCAGATTGTGTTTTGTATGTTGTGTTTAGATGTGCGGTCACAGAAACTACGTCCAGGTTTTAGACAGTCTGCGGGGACGTCACAGAGACTACGTCCAGGTTTTAGACAGTCTGTGGGATGTCTAGGAGACTACGTCCAGGTTTTAGACAGTCTGCGGGGACGTCACGGAGACTACGTCCAGGTTTTAGACAGTCTGTGGGATGTCTAGGAGGCTACGTCCAGGTTTTAGACAGTCTGCGGGGACGTCACAGAGACTACGTCCAGGTTTTAGACAGTCTGTGGGATGTCTAGGAGACTACGTCCAGGTTTTAGACAGTCTCCTTCAATATATTTCTACATAGTAAACTACAGATCAGTGTTTTACAGAGTTCCACTCTGGACCCTGAAGGCAGCACGAGCAGGCAGCTGTAGTGTAGGATGACGTAGCAGAGCTCAGGTCACATCATGTTATCGTTCATGTCATTCTTTGACTCACAGCAGCAACAGTCGTCTCTCTTCTTCTATCTCACATCATTTGCAAGTTACAAACCTGGTTTCCATGGCAACAGATATGAACATTAAGGCCCATAAATGCAGACAGAGACGTGTTGAAGGCCGCCAAGCAGTAAACTACTGAACTGTTCACACTGAGTGCAGTAATATTTAACTGTATGTAAAATAAAGAGTTCATGTTCAGACAGAATGAAAAAAGTAAACGAGGCTCCGTTCATGAAAACAGGCTGCGTTCAACACACCACCAGAAGAAGGATTCGGAGAATGATGAGGAGAGATTCATGTTGTTAGAAAGCACAAACACATTTACATCAGGGAACAAGGTCAGGTGACCTTTGAATGAGGCATTCAGGCTCACCTGGAAACATGGAGTAGCAGACCGGGGTCTCAAAAAAGGGGTACCACTCAGAATGCTCCAAATATCGAAGCATCACACTGCTCGGCCTCCCCGGGAAAGTGCATTCTAGATGCTGCAAAGGAAGCTCCGACCCACAGTGTTGGACTCCACCGAGGTCCGATTCTGCTCCTGACATTCATGGACGGGATCTCAGAGATGAGAGCTGTCACACTGAAGCCTTTGTCATATATTTGTTGTAATGATATTAAAGATTCACAGTACGGCCATCAGATGGAACGCGCTCTGTGAGTGTTACCTGCACAGGAGGATGACAGATGAACAATGTGGCTGCAGCTCATCTTATCTAAACAGTCTTTAAGTTTCAGTCTGCTTTTTGATGCAGCTCACTCTAAGTTGTCTGTAACTGTGAATGTGAATGTCTGTTTGTCTCTGACCATGGCGTACCTCGCCTCCCACACAGTGTCTGTTGAGGCTCAAACTGATAAAGAAAAACGGTTATGCTGTGTAAGTTTTACATATTACTGCACTCAGTGTGAACAGTTCAGTAGTTTACTGCTTGGCGGCCTTCAACACGTCTCTGTCTTCATTCATGGGCCTCATTGTTCATATCTGTTGCTATGGAAACCAGGTTTGTAACTTGCAAACGATGTGAGATAGAAGAAGAGAGACGACTGTTGCTGCTGTGAGTCAAAGAATGACATGAACGATAACATGATGTGACCTGAGCTCTGCTACGTCATCCTACACTACAAATATCTTTTTGGCTGGAATTGAGGACTTATTCATTTTAATGGCATAAAACATTTCCATCCATTTGAATGACGTAGTTTTAATATAAATGTCATAAAGTCAGTGTGCTTCCCCGCACAGCAGTGTAGTATAAATGTCATAAAGTCAGTGTGCTTCCCCGCACAGCAGTGTAGTAGTAACCAGGTTCAGTCATTGCTGCATGCCATCCAAACTGTTTTGGATATATTCACACTGTTTATACTGCTACATCTACACTGTGAATATCTTTTATAGTTGTCATATTTTCCTTAGATCCTTTTAAACTTGCATATTTATTGTTTCTTGCTGTCTGCAGCAGGATGAAGCAGCAGAACATGACTTCAGCTCTCTGTATGTCCTGTACATGTGGCAGCGCTGACAATAAAGTTGACTTGACTTGAACATGAATGAGTCGTTCTGTGTTTATTAGTTTATTAGTTTCTCTGTCAAACCTGGACTGAAGGTGACACCATTCATTTATAGTTTTTAACATTTATTCACACACTCATGGATCATATTCACATCACACTTTAACACTGACCAGCACCAAGGTGTAGCACTCACCCCGCCCATCAGTGATGAACATCAGCCATGGTGAGACAGAGACACCCACCAAATATGCAAATTGTACCTGTGACTGTGTGTGTGTGTGTGTGTGTGTGTGTGTGTGTGTGTGTGTGTGTGTGTGAGAGAGAGAGAGAGAGAGACCTGCCGAAGGTGTATATATATTGGACCATGCGTCCTGAACACACACAGTCAGACCTTTGACCAGAGGGCTTCACTTGGTGCACGACATCTCATCCTGACGACCGGTGAGTCTGGAATCAACTCAGAGAGTCTTGTGTATATTTGAACTAATGAAACAGTGTTTACCATGCCAGTGTTTGAATATACTGTGTGTGTGTTATGTGTCCGCAGTGTGTACAGTTACCTGACTGCAGTGATGAAGGGAAACATGATAATCCTCACTCCGCTGTGGTTACTCCTCTGCTGGATGTCACCTGAAGGCTCCATGGCGGTGAGTGGAGGTCTGACCATCAGTGGACATTAACTGTGGAGGATGTTTGCAGTTACTCTGTTGCTCACGTGTGATTTATATATATATATATATATATATATATATATATAATATATATTATATATTGTGTAATCCGAGTATCTTAAACAGGATTTTATTCATGCAGATTTGACATTTGAATCCATTTGAAATACAACATTTTAATTTAAATTCACTAACAAACAAGCAAATCGAGTAATAATATTTATGTAACAGTACTAATAAACCTGGTTACTGCTACACTGCTGTGCAATGAGCGCACTGACTTTATTACTGTTACATAAGACCTGAATTTTATTGATGATTGTTACAACACTTTTTTGTTATGGTACTTATAATAATAATAACACATTTGATTTAAAAGCTTTTCTGGATACTGAAAGACACTGTACATAACTGATTAACGAGCTGCCTCACTAAATGGACTGCAGGTCAGTGTGAGTGTTAGAGGACAGGCAGGGAACTGAACTTTATTCAGTGAGGTCACAGAGACTGTTACTGTGCTGTCAGGCTGAGGTCAGAGGTTTGTCCTGAGATGCTCATATTGAACTTTAATGTTCATAATGTCTGTTATTTATTGATTTATTCAGCTACTAAATTCAGTTTGATTTGAAACATGTTTGGATGCTTTTCACAGAGCTAGTTCTAATATATCTTTTTAATAGCAGACTTATGCATCTGCATAAATAAAATCCTGTTTAAGATACTCGGAAGCTTCAAACTTTCATTTGATACCAAATATGAGACATTTGCAGCTTCAGCTGACTTTGATTCAACACTTTCTGAGATAATGCAGAGAAATGAAACCTTATTTACAAGTAGAACATTTTCATGACATTTTATAGAAATAAGAAATAGAACTACAAATTACATACAGTATATATTAGTGATGTGCGGTGAGTTTCATGGTGAGGCACTGACTCCATCAGAATCTTACAAATATATGAACAGAGTAGATTATTCTCATGTGACGGGCTGAACAGAGCACAGTTTGTGAGGGATTGTGCAATCCAAGGCTCTGCCTCACCTCCGTGACATGCGGTCAGGAGAGTTATATTTATCACATGGTTTGAACTATAAACTCATTTTTATATTTAACTTAAACAGTTTGGATTGTTTTTTATTCAAATTCCCGTTCAGACACAGGAAGAGACGCTCGGTGCAGCAGCAGCAAGCTGAGCCTCACCTCCCTCACAGACTGTGCTCTGCCATGCAGAGAGAGCGTGTTACTGCCTCTGTATGTCGCCAACCAGATGTTTCATGGAACAGTACTAATGAAGTCAGAATGACTGCATTCATTTTCTCTGTTGGGTTTGGACAATCAAATAGTTTTTATTAATACTGAATGCATAAACCTGGTTACTGCTACACTACTGTGCAGTGGAAGCACTTTGGGTTTAGTACTGTTACATAAATCTTAATAATTACTTCACATTAACTTAATTCTTTAATTTATATTAAAACAGTTTCTATAAAATGTTTTATGTAATTGAAATTAATAATTAAACTCTGGTCAAAACATTTCTTTTAGTGCAGTTAGTGATGATTGTTAAACACTTTTTTGTTATGGTACTTATTAAAACATTATTTTTTAAAAAGAAGTAGGACGAAGCTGAACTTTAATGGTGTAGATGTTTGGAGAGGGAAACAGACAAAGTGCTCAGCCTGCAGCAGTGACAGTAGTGCAGCTTGGATCGGGTATGGCTCAGTGCCAAGTATCATATCATACATCATTAAAGGAGGAGAGGAGCAGGAGTCAGCTGCTTGGAAAACTTTGACACATGATAGAGATGAAATATGGAGCTGTGTGATGTGTGTGTATAAACAGTGTTGTAGAGCAGAAATCAGTCGATCCATGGGAGATAATAAAACTCATCTGCAGCTAACTCTACTAAAGTTGGACTTTGTCTCTGACTAGGATCACGACTCCTTATCTGATCTGATTCTTTTTACCCTTTAGGTTGCAAAAGAAATCCAGTTGAGCATGGAACTAAATTCGGTCGACGACATGTACTCTGTCTGCAGAGACGCAATGATGACCATAGTCATGGAAAAGTACCTTAAAAATGAAAAAGATAATAAATGGACTAAAGATGCAATAAACAAGTGTACTCAAAAATTTTCGGATAAAATTGAGACTGGTCCTCTAACTGAAGGTCAAGTGCGAGCAATCTGTCTTTATACAGATAAAATAGCGTACAAGCCGTTCAATGAAGCAGTTAGAACAGAGGGGGAAAAATATGGGGATAAAGACAATGACCCCTTGTTCGAATACCACTCTTTACATTACCTGCTGACGTCTGCCATACAGATCTTAAATAAGGATCAGAACCTGAAACCTGAGGATCCTGATAAGAAATGTCTCACGTTTACAGACGACTAAAGTTTCTATAATGCACCAAAATCAAGTAATTCGGTTTGGTATGTTTGCCTCCAGCTCTCTCAGAAAAGACTTATACTCATTTGGTACAAACACCTGCTTTGGAATTGAGACCTGTTATGGTGCTGCTCTGACCGACTATGAAATGAATGAAGGCCAGGGGATGTCTCATTCCTCCCTATGAGCAGTTTCAAGATAACTGAGTTCATGATGGTGATAAATATGGAAAGCTGAGCAATTGTAAAAAAGTCTTTATCTTGAAAAGTGCAGAAACTAAGAGCTATCTGAACTGTAAGCTTGTTCCCACACAGACTGAATAACGTCTTTATGATGAAGTGCTTGGTCCTCGCTACTCTGCTCCCTCTCTTCATTCACTCTCTCTTTCATTTGATGACATCCAAACATTGTGTCCCATCTTAAACACATGCTCTGGGTTTGTTTATCTCGTGGGCTTATGTTCGACACACTTCACCGCGCACGCATGTTGTTTAATGACGTGTGCAGTCACACACATTTTTCATGTCTTGTTGGAATTTGTTGAAAAAATTGCTGCTTTGCATAAAGAGCTTCAAACAGTCATGTTGGTCGTCTGCTGTCATCCCTCTTATTATAAAGCAAAGTGCATCATTCACATGTTGCACACTCACAGTGAAAAAACTCAAACTGATACTCACTACTGAAGTGTGACACATTTTACACACATTTACATTCATTTAGGCTGTGAAGTAAAATATACTTTATGAATAAATGTCAGTAAAAATGTAGAACACATTAATATAAAACATATTACACATTATGGTGTATCACAGCTCTGAACCACTGAAACTGATAAAGACATGCTTTAACTAAATGAATATATAGATTTACTAAATGTTTAATGTTTATTTCCTTATAGAAGTTATTTCTGGTCGACACATCTCATGAAACAAAACAGTTTATCACACATCACAGTGAATATTTATTAGTCACATTTGATCAGGATGACATTAAGTATAAATGAATATGTAGTATATGTGCACAGTGTAAAAACAGAGCAAACATTTCTGGTCGACACATCAGTTTATCACACATTAACATTTGAACTGAATATTTATTAGTCACATCAGTTCAGTATATGTGAGCTACTGATCCATAGTCAGTGTGTACAGTCACGTCATACTCAGTGGTGACATCAGCAGGATGGTCATCATAGTCTCCCTCTCTCTCCTCTCCCTCTCTCTCTCTCCTCTCTCTCTATATTATATTAAGTATATATTATATATATATTATATAATATATATATATATCTATATATTGGGTGTCACATCGATTAAAAAAAATTAACTATTAATCGCAAAAATTTCTGTAATTAATCGCGATTAAATCTATCATAAATGTATCAATAAATTAAATGCACTTTTTCTGAGACTGAAGCCTATAATGATATTTATTTATGTAAAATGATCAAATTAATGTAGAATAAACCACAGAGAAAGTTATTTAATTCATTCATTTTTTGGCTTAAGGTTGCACAGTGCAAATAGAGAAAAGCCAGAATGAGGAAATTACTGACGAGTGCCACACTCCTGTAGTGTAGACTGGGTGTTTTGCTTTGAGGTGATATGTTAAAGTCGTGTTACTTCTGTGGAATTTAAATTCGGCTTTGCAACTGTGCAAATTGCCTTGTTTTTGTCCAACGAGCCGTCGGGCAACTTTTTAAAATGAAATGTTCCCCTAAAAGTCCGTCCTATCCATCTTTCCGCCATGACTTCCTTTAGTTAGGATAGATCTGATATATATTATACATAGACTCTCCTTTAGTTAGGATAGATCTAGACATATTACATGACTCTCCTTTAGTTGGATAGTCATCGACACTATATACATAGACTCTCCGTTAGTTAGGTAGATCATAGACACTAGACGCCTCAATGAGCAGGTTGGTCCGTTGCTGCGATACGTTCCTGTCCGCCATATGGATGTGGCAGATCTCAGTAAACTAATACAAGCAGGGCCGGTTTAGCTGTGGGTAAGTGTGGGCGACCGCGCAGGGCGCAGTCTCCGTGAGGCTTAAGTTAATGCCCTATACACCCATTCACACACACACTCAATATCTGGGAAACAAGCTACACTTTGCCACATCCAAATGCGGCCGCCACCGGAAGTAAACAAAACCGTGTTATGCGTTATTTTTTTAAGCGTAATTGTGTAATTCTTTAAAATTAATCGACAAAATTAACGCTTAATTTGGACAGCACATATGATGTATACTATATATATATATATATATATAATATATATATTATATATATATATATACTATATATTATATATATTATATTACTGAAATGAACTTTGTAATTGATGAGGAGGATTTTGAAGTTATGGGAGCCAGTGAAGGTGTTGCAGGTGGTGTTAACGCATTTCTTTGTAGTAACTTACACTTTGACTTCTAAAGAAGTCTCTTATGCGCACTTTTCTTTTTTAGACATCCTGGCTGCGCCACTTGTGCAAGTCCTGGTGCTGTTTACAACCTGATGGAGACAGCACAATCACACAAGAAACAACTTTTTTCGCCTCTCTCCGGTGTGGCCGCAGCGTGGTCAGATTTAATGATATCAGCCTAAAATCACAGGACTTATTCTGTTATGGGGAAAGACAGTCAGCATATGAATTTGAAAGATGTTGTTTGTGTGTGTAATTGTTTTATTTTTGTAGTTCCACTGTTTGTCTTGTCTTCTACTTCCCGTCTTGTTTCTCGCACCTGCCCTGATTTGTTTCACCTGTGTCTAATTAGTCCTGTTTATTTAGTTCCTGTGTTTCCTTTGTTTCATAATGTCTGTTATTTATTGATTTATTCAGCTACTAAATTCAGTTTGATTTGAAACATGTTTGAATGTTTGGATGCTTTTCACAGATCTAGTTCTAATATATCTTTTTAATAGCAGACGTATGCATCTGCATAAATAAAATCCTGTTTAAGATACTCGGAAGCTTCAAACTTTCATTTGATACCAATATGAGGACATTGCAGCTTCAGCGATTTGATCACACTTTCTGAGATAATGCAGAGAAATGAAACCTTAATTCTTGGTCCTCGTGTTCTCGGTTTCTGATTCCTGTGGATTTTATTTTGCCTCTTAGTGTTTTTGCCTGGTTTTCCAGCCACTTTTCAGTTTAGTCCGTTTTGTGTCCTTCGGTTTGTATCTGCTCCTGGGCCCGTTACACAAAAACTAGGATAAGGGATTACGCCGGGATATCGGCTATCTGGCTCACTTATCCGTTATCCGGTTGCACAAAACGGGATAGAGGGCAGTAGGATATGTTATGGTTACCATGGCGATTTATCTGTGGAGCTAGCCTGCTCCAGACCAGGCTAAGTTCCAGGATCTATTTAATCTCATCCTTTCTCAGTCAGTCACCACAAACCGGAAACCAATAGTTATTCCACTACACCTTGTATTGTTTCTCAACATAACTAGACCCATCTTCAATTGTTTAAAACTGACTGGAGCGAGACCAGCTGCAGCTCAATGTGACTAAGACGACGAAACTATAGTGGATCTGAGAGGGGGAAAACAACCAGTGCCCCTGTTTCCTCCAGGGGGTCACGGTGGAATATGTGTTGAAGAGTATAAGTACCTGGGGGTGTAGCTTGAATAAAAAACTGGAGCAGGACTTAGAAAACACTGAGGCTGTCTTACAAAAAGGCCAGACGCCGATCTTTCTAAGGAGGCGAGGTCCTGTTAAAATCTGCCATGTCAAATGGCTGAAGATTTTTATGAGTCTGTTGTGGCCAGTGCGATCCTTCTTGCTGTCACATTGCTGGGAACAAATCAATCAAATCAAATCAATTTTATTTGTATAGCCAAGTCACAAAGTACATTGCCTCAGAGGGCTTTACCATGCTGTACAGGGCAGTGAACTCTGTCCTTGAGACCCCCGCTCGGTTCGAGTAGAAAAAACTTTGCCCACAAGAGAGGAGAGAGAGGGTTTTCGGTAGGGAGAGTGTGTCATCTTCAACCACATTACGCGTGCCTGGCAGAGCATAACCCTGGGTGGTGTCCCCCGGCAGTCTAATCCTAGCAGCATAACTAAGGGATGGACCTGAGCCAGCCCTAACTATAGGCTTTATCAACAGAGGAAAAGTCTTAAGTTATTTTTTTAAAGAAGTGTTGACGTGTCTGCCCTCCCCGACCCAGAAAGGTGTTTGGTCCACAGAAGAGGAGCTGATAGCTGAACTCTGGCTCCCAATCTACTTTTGGAAACTATAGGAACCACCAAGGAACCCAGCGTCCTGAGAGGGCAGTGTTCTAGAGGGTATTTAAGTAGTATGCCTTTAGATACGAGGTGTGCCTGACCAGAGCTTTTGTAAGTAAGGAGAAATTTTACAATGCTATTTCTAGATTTAATAGGCAGCCAATGGCAAGGAAGCCAAAATGGAGAGATTGATCTCTGATCTTGGTTCCTGTCAGAACAGTGCAGCAGCACTCTGCAATAACTGTCAAGTTCTAAGAGACTTATTGAGCAGCCTGATAACAAGAGTTCAATAGTCAGCCTTGAATAACAAATGCGTGGACTAGTTTTTTCTGTAATCCCCCGCCGTGAGAGGAACTAATGCGTTGATTATAGCGATATTCGTAGTGGGAAGAATGTCAGTGTCCGTAAATTTTTATGTGGACGTTAATGGACAAATCCTGACAAAAACAAACTCCAGATTCTTTAACAGTTGGGAGTGAGGCCAGTGGTGATCCACATCTAAAGTAACTAACGTCTCCTAGAAAGGAGAGTTTCTGAGTGTTGGGTGGGGGGCCAATACAAGAACTTTCAGTTTTGTCGTCTGCAAGTTTAACATTCAAAAAAATTGTAGTCATCCAACTTTTCTATCCTTAAGGCTGCTTGGAGTTTAGTTAACTGATTGGTGCCTCAGGCTTGATCGATACATAATTGGTTTCGTAGCATCAACGATGAAAATGATAGAGTTTTTTGGATCCTAAAATGTTCCTAAAGGAAGCATATATAAACTGAATAGAGTGGTCCAAGTAAAGAACCTTGTTGGGCCTCCCATGGACAAACTTTGGGCTGCATGGAGATTCATCATGTGAGTGAACAAATGGGACAGTGGGCTGAAGATCGCAGACACCAACAGACTAACACAAACTGGTCAGGAGAGCTGGTGATGTCAATGGGGAGGAGCTGGAGGTGGCAGAGAGGAGGATGCGTCCAGGCTTCAGTCCGTATTGGACAAGTTACACCCTCTTATGACACACTGGCTCTGCGAAGGAGCTCCTTCCGCCTGCGGTCATTAATCTCTTAATGCCTTCCTCAGCTGACATATACACGGACCTTATTTTGCATTTGTTGCACTTTATATTAATGTAGTGTAGTGTAGTAGTAGTCTAGTAGTAGTAGTGTCGTTAGTTAGTAATAGTGTAGTATTGTAGTATATTTATGGGTATTGTAACAAAATAAGTTTCCCCCTGAGATTATTAACAGTATTTCTGATTTTGATTAATGTTTTTAGCGATGATGTTGCAATCATTAGAATCATTTTTCAGTTTCCCATAGACTGATGAATGATGGCATAGGGCCACAGAACCCCCCCACAAGCCACAGTAATGTCGCATGGCCTCAAAGGGCTGACCCTTTTATTTTGTCAATGCACTGAAGCGTGCCTTCCGTTGCTTCAGGGGCCAAAGGGTC
>NW_020854316.1:0-1114 GCF_000972845.2 Larimichthys crocea | reverse complement strand
TCCAATGTTTGCAGGCTAACATCAAAAACTTCTCTGCCCAGCTTGCGGAGAATGCCACTTCCCGCAGCTGGTGGAAGGATGCACTCCGCGTCTTTGCTTTCACTGCAGGTTTGCTCGCCTGCCTTGTCTTGATCGTACTCATCCCGATTTAGACGATGGACCAATGCCATCAGTATTCCAGGTGTGATTGTGTAACATCAGAAGGTCATCGGACAGCACAGTGGAGCCTCTCCCTGTGTCTGCTGCAGGTTTTCTCCGGGAGCTCCGGTTTATTCCTTCAAGCTCAATATGCTGAAAAAAAACATTGGACCTTCTGAAATATCACAATCATCATTGTAACATCTTCCTGTGAATGCATGGGTTTTCTCCGGGAACTCCGGTTTATTCCTTCAAGCTCAATATGCTGAAAAAAAACATTGGACCATCTGAAATATCACCATTATCATTGTAACATCTTCCTGTGAATGCATGGGTTTTCTCCGGGAACTCCGGTTTATCCTTCAAGCTCAATATGCTGAAAAAAAACATTGGACCATCTGAAATATCACCATTATCATTGTAACATCTTCCTGTGAATGCATGGGTTTTCTCCGGGAACTCCGGTTTATCCTTCAAGCTCAATATGCTGAAAAAAACATTGTACCATCTGAAATAAAAAATCACAGATGTAAACTTGACATCTCAAAATAAATCTGCGTCTGATGTATTTCACTTTACAGTTCATGTTATAACATGTTGGATTTGAAGTCTCTAACAAAAAACTGTTCAAAATTAAATTGTAAAAAAAAGGATAGAAATTCCTGTTTATGATGTTTTATTCTTTGTAAGGTACATCTGCTTTTTAAACATCCACACTTAATGATTAAGCTTGGCATTCTAATTAAAATCTACCTTATTTACGAACTATTTACAGTACTAGCTAATTTTCATCCTCTCACACAATGGTATATTCCGACATGACTTTGCTCAACTTCCGCGCAGTCTGCCCGGGGGATACGACTCGGCGAGTCAGGGACGGCGGCACGGTGCGGGAGGATCCCCTTGTGGGACCTCTCCCCGGCGCTGGCTGGCCTCTGCGGGTGCATTTCTTCCGCGGCGGTGCGCCACAACCGGC
>NW_020854315.1:0-508 GCF_000972845.2 Larimichthys crocea | reverse complement strand
AAATCCTCGAAAGTTCCCCATGGCTGCGGGGGCAAGTTCTCGCCGAATACGGACCGTTTCTGCAGACAGATCCTGAGAGAAAGAAAGCTTGCCGTCGTCATGCATAATCTCTCGCTTCCTTGCTTCGCGATACACAAATTCTTTCTCTTGAAACCTCAAAAAGCGGACAAGGACTGCTCAATTCTGGTAGGTTTGGCTGGCGCCAGTGTGCGGTGAACTCGCTCCAAGGTGAAGGTTTTATCAGGACGGCCGAGCCACCACGGTAGCATGTCGTTGACGAAGTCGAAGAGCGGCTTGTTTCCCTCAGCTCGTTCACGTAGACCAAAAATCGCAGGTTCTTTCTTCTGCCTCAATTTTCCAAATCTTCAGTTTTGGATTCAAGATAGGCAATTTGTTTAGTGGCTGAGGCGAGTGCCTCTTGAATGTGCTGCAGCTTATCTTCTGCTGTTGCTACACGTGTTTCTGCCTCTCCGATGCGTGTTGCATTTGCAGCCACGTCTTGTTCCAC
>NW_020854314.1:0-796 GCF_000972845.2 Larimichthys crocea | reverse complement strand
TTTTTTTTTTTCTAACAGTGATAATAATCACACAAACATCGGGGACCGTCTTGCGCAGTGGTTACGGAGCGAGCAGCAGCGGCAGCCACTCCGGGGAATGTGGACCGGCCGTCAGTCCTGACATCGGCCTCTTCAGATCCAGGTACAGTACACATCAACAACACAGTGTTGTCAAACCGAGCCGAGCCGAGCCGTGCTAGCCTCGTCGCCTTTTGCATATTTCTAAAAACTGTCTTGCGTGGTGTTGGACTCGGTGTAACTTTCTCCTCTCTCCTTCTCCTTCTCTGTCTCTTTCGGCTTGCAGAGCCAATAACAAAAAAAAAAAAGTTCAAATCCCCGTTAGCTACAGTAGCATTGGTTCGCTTGCAGATGTGTGTGTGTCAGTGTGTGTTTCAGTGTGTGTGTGTGTGTGTGTGTAGACATGAATTAGCATGCTAAGTTAGCCCAGGCTTGGCGCAGCTCATGCCGCCGTGCGGGGTTCACAGCCGGGGCATGTGTCCTCAAATCCTCCCTGACGAGACTGCGGTGCTTTCCACGTTTAACGCCTTTTTTATTTATTAAAAGAAGAAAGAATGATATTAGCATGTCAGCGAGCACAGGGCAGAGCACAAAGCTGCGTGTCAATGCTTCTTCTTCTTGTTGTGTTTTTGTGTTTTTGGTGCTAAGTGGCTAAACCGTGTTCAGGAGGTGACAGACTGCGTAACGACGCCTGTCAGTCACACACACACACACACACACACACTTCACAACACACTGCATGGTCTGTGTTACATTTTAAATATGTGAGTTTATATAT
>NW_020854313.1:0-701 GCF_000972845.2 Larimichthys crocea | reverse complement strand
AGACAAAGTAACCATCATCAGAGCAGATCAGACTCCAGGAATGATCATTCATTCCAAACAAACAGTCTGTACTGATTCCTTTCCTTCTGATTCTTCTGTAACTCACTGATATATCAACTCCTCTTCTCCACTCGACCTCCCAGTAACAGCGACCAGTCAGACCAGTACTACACAGCAGCTGAGTCCAGTCAAATCTGTCTGGATGATCAGGATATGACTGATCCTCCTTCACATATGTCATCTTCTTGTTGTTGTCAGACAGTTTGATGTATCTGCTTACTGTGTTTGTGTCGACTGTGAGTTCACAGGAATCTGATGGAGAGAACAAGACAGTTATTAATCTATCATCTGTTCATTTATTGATGATGACATCAGAGATTTGAAGGAGTGATGTCACAGTTTGAAGATGGTTTGTTTTCATGAATCAAATTAAAAACACACTTACACTTCCTCAGACCTGGTCTCAACCATCGGACTCCAGCAGGCTCCACCCTGAAAGGAGGAGGGGGGTCAGACCAGCACATCCTCTTTCAGCATGCAAACATGGACATTACATCACTCTCAGACACAGTTTGGTCCATGTCAAATAATTACGTAGCCTAGTGAAAGTGCAGTCAGACTCTCTGAGCACTGTGCTTATCTTTTCCTAAGTCCTTATGAATGATCCTTCACATCATTCCTTGACCTCATGACGTTTTCCA
>NW_020854312.1:0-6278 GCF_000972845.2 Larimichthys crocea | reverse complement strand
ATCTCGTTAAAAGCCAGAGAGGTGACGGCAAGTTTGTTTGTTTACATGTGATTCAGATAAAAACAGGGCAAGCCTGTCCCTGGCAATACCTGTGATCCTTTAGGCAAAATCAAATGTTTTCTAATTATTGTCAGCAGTCTATGCGAGGGCAGACAGATAATTCATGTTTCAGTTAAGTTTTTAAAAAAAACACGACAGAGACAAAGACACTGATGCGTTTTTGTTAGCTTTTAAATCACAGCTTGCAAGAGAAGTTCATAAAGACACAGTTGGCATGCAGCGGCGCTGAATAATACTCCACAGGTGATGAGCCTGTGGACTACTTTTAAATTATTAATATGTGTAGATTTATCATACTGGATCGAATGATCCACTAGCATGAAGATATTTATATTATGTAGTTTTCTTGTACATGTTGTCTGCTGGAGAAAGGACCATAGTAACATAGCTGATACAACAAAGTGTGTGTCTCTGTGACGAGGACCTCTGAGGCTCGGGGTCGGGTCAGAGATGAGACAAACAACAGATATTTTCCATATTTCAGCAGGCCGAAAGGGTACTGAGTATATATGAGTAATAACTTTAACAAAACCATGATTTAAAAACAGAGTTAGACAAAGGCCAAACATTTCTTTCACGTGACACATCGTTATTGCTGCAAAGAGTCACACTGATGGTTTAACAAAGCTGACTTTAAATCTTTGAAGGTAATTATGCTGAATATATAAAAGGGGGGGGGGGGGATGAAGATAAGAGAAACTAACAAAAGTCATTTCAGACCCTTGCAGTCAGGCTTATAAGAGCATTGATAAATATATGATCATCTTTTGACTAATAATGTGTTTCTCTGACATCAGAAAGCCCACTCACATGTGTCTGTAGCATGCGTGAAAGTATGAAGCCACATCACATTATGTAGTCACTTTGTTGGGGGTCTTGGTGGTTTAAGACAAACATAATGAAATAATGCTTTGCTGGCAGAGTGTGTGCATTGTGCAGAAGGTCAAAATTACAAAAACAAGCAACCCCCGCGGCTACAAGATCTTTGCCTCCGCGTGAGGGAGGCTGCAGTATTCTGAGGGTCAAGATGAGTTTGATCGCTTTCCTAAACCAGGGGTAGAACAGAGCATAAATCAGAGGGTTCACACAGGAGTTTATCAGCATGAAGCCAGCCACCGCTGCGTAATAGGTCAAGTTAGTAGAGAATTCGTTGCCTGTGAGAGCGGGATAGTAATACGGACAGAAGCACATTAGAAACACAGCTATCACAATACCAAGAGTCCTGGCTGCCTTTCTTTCTGATTTCTTAGCAGTTGGAGCTGCAGTGGCAGCCGTCTGCAGCCGAATGACACGCATCTGAGAGACAGCAACCACAAACACCCTCATGTAGAGAACAACCATGACAGTACAGGGACCCACAAAGGTGAGAAAGAGGTCAACAGTTCCTGAGATGTGGCTGATGACCACCACACACTGCCCATGGCAGGAGGTAAACTTGTCTGGTTGCCGTATGTGGTCTAACAGAATCAGCCCGTTATAGATAACTGAACCGGTCCAACATGAACAGATTAAAACTTTAGCTCTGTTTAAGGTGATCTTAGTGGAATAGAGCAGTGGGTCACAGATAGCTAGATAACGGTCAATGGATATGAGAACCATGTGGCCCACAGAGGCTGAGACCAGACAGTAAGAAACATAAGGAGCCAGAGCGCACATCAGCTTCCCCAGCAGCCAACACGTCTCCATGTAGAACATGCCCTCGATGGGCATCACCAGCAGCCCGACAACCAGGTCGGCCACGGCCAGAGACAGCAGCAGGGCGTTGGTCGGAGTGTGGAGCTGCCGGAAGTGTGAGATGGAGACGATGACGAGCATGTTGAGCGTCACCGTGAGCAGAGAGGCGAAGGCCAGCAGGGTGTAGAGAGCAACCGTTTCAGAGCGAGGTCGAGACAGACGCCTGCAGGAGGAATTGATCTGGGGGAAGCAGAGCGAGGTGTCCCCAGCACCGTCCATCGGAGAAGTGATGCAACCTCCCATCAGACAGTAGATTTATCCTCCTCTAACCTGCCCCTCTGCCTCGCCAAATACTTGATGAGTGATGCAACCTCCCTCCTCCTCATCACCATCATCTCATATGGAGATTTGAGTGTGAATAGTTTCATGACTACTTAGTCTAGCAACTAATTAGTATAACCTGTGTAGCTACGAATATTAAACGCTGCTCTGAATATACTTTTAACTACACCAAAGTCGATCCACTGGTTTTATAAAAGAGAACCTCCACCTCCAGTCTCAAAGTTCGTTTACAGACACGCGTTATAAAACTTCTATGAATCCTATAACGCCACTTAATAACATTCCAAAACGCGATATAACTGCAAAAATTAAAACTAATCTCTGTCATTTTATTACAATAAACACATGCACAAGATCCTGGAAATAAAACTATCTGAATGATGCCAAGTTGTAAATGATTAGCTTTTCTCTAATTCAGGTCCTTTTGGAGCTCGTAGGTTGTCTTTAACCCTGCATTTTTCAGGGCCAGCAAGGGGCCGACACTATACGTTTGATTGCAATGTGGGCTGATGAGAAAATAACCCTACTTCTACTCGATATGTTACCTCAGTAAACATTTACTGATGAGTTTATGGCCTCTATCTTTAGTTTCACGCTTTCTTTCATCCACACAGTGTTTCATTTTGGTAAATTACTTTCGGTCCCATTAGGGTTAAATGGAACGATAATAAAGCCGGGTTTAACAAAAACAGTCATTCTCAGTGAGTAAAATCCATAGGGATGCATAGAATAATGGTCGTATAGTCTCTCCTGTTTGAGGACTGGAGCTGAGGCGGGCCAAAGTTTACACTGGGTGTGTATTGGTAGAATCGAATGTTCCGAGATAAGAGCGGGTGACATTCATCACTAGAGTGGAGGCGGAGGGAGAGAAAATTTGTCAAAAAAATAAATATGCAATGCTCCCGTGGCCCGAACTTTCCCTCTACAAAATAATTTTACATAGAAACGAGGGAAGATCGTGGGGGCTCCGCCAACACTATCATTGATGGACGCTATCAGGACTATAGTTTTGGCGGAGGCGCACTGTGCGTCCGGTCACCCACCGACAGCCCCATCTACTCCCATGTAAATTGAAGAGGAGAACTTTCCCAAAGGGCACTCGGGGTGCACTTGTTCCTTTCTCTCCTCCCCAGGTCACATTTTTTAAGTTTAGGGACATGAAATTCGGCATTTACTGTCAAACAAAAATGAGGGAGGGGGATGCTCACGTTATTTCGCCTTTTTGATACGACATACCGTTTGGCATTAGTGGCCCATAGTTGGAGGGGGTCTTTAGAGATTTTCTCTGTTTCTCAAGCCGTCACTCACCACCACCGCAGAGCACAGCTGCGGTTAATTGCTCTGACCTGAGATGGACCATGGTTGCTTGGCAACCTCACAGCCTGCCTTTGACAATTTATTGAAAGTCCTGTTGTACTGCAGTGTCAGTTAATGTATGTGCGTGAGGGGCGCAAGTCAGGCACACTCAAAAATTTCTCTTAAAAAATGTATTTCTAGTTTTAGTACGGACTATCTCTTAAACACAATAATAGACGTGTTTTTACACAATGTCACCTCCTCCTCGTTCATTTTCTGATGTGTAAACATTCATGAATGTAAACTCTGGCACATTCTTCAGTTGGTGGCTTGTTGTTTTGTCATTATCAGGTTGTGTATTGGTTTTTTCTCCCACCCATGCAACCATGGTTCATTTAAAAGCTCTGTGTTATCGAGATTGATACTGTAGACGCAAAAAGCGACCAAAAGTCCTTCTGCCCCCGATCCCTGATCAATACTTTCAGAAAGCTTGCAACATTCATTCCAACAGATTTGGCTGGTTAAACGTCCCAGAAAGAACTTCTCATTATACTCATTATAACACAAAGTAATGGGTCCCATCATGAGTAAAGAGAGAGAGTTTATATTATTTAAATCAGTTTCAGTCTTGAACTCTTCTTTACTCCTTACTTGGATTGTTTATTAATAGAAAATCCAGTTGTTGCGTGGGCCAGGATATTAAAAACTGTGTGTATTTTCGGGCAGGTACAGCAGAGACCACAAACCTATTGTGTCATGAGACAGAAGTTGGCCGGACAGAAAGTTTATGACTGTTATTCTCGTATAAAAGCAGATATGGGGACTGCAGTTTCGTTTGTTCATGTGATTCAGATAACAAACAGGCCGCCTGCCTCTGCATTACCTGTGATCCTTTACCTCAAATGTTTTATCATTCTTGTCCGGCAGTCTATTTGGAGGCAGGACAGATAATTCAGGACGGCCATGAAGTGTTTTAAAACACGACAGAGACAACGACCACTGATGTTTTTGGTTACTTTTCATATACAGCTTGCAAGAGCCATTTCCTTAAAACACATTGCAGCGCTGCAAATAGTCACCGTGATGAGCCTTGTTGACTCCTTTTAATTATTATCATGTGTATATTTATCATACTTTATCATGATCAACTAGCATGAGATATTTATATTATGTTTAGTTTTTCTCGTTCCATGTTGTCTGCTGGAGAAGAAGGACATAGACACATAGCTTATACAACAAAAGTTGTGTCTCTTGTAGAGGGACCTCTGAGGTCGGTCCGAGATTGAGGACAAACACCGATAATTTTCATCTTCAGGCAAGGGGTACTGAGAATATGAGTATAATTTAACCATTGATTTAAACAGATTTAGACAAAGCCAACATTTCTTTCACTTGACATCATCGTTAAGCTGCAACAGAGTCACATGGATGTTTTACAAAGCTGACTTTTACATCTTTGAATGTAAATTATGTGATATAAACTGAAGACTAGAGAAAACTAAACACAAGTCATTAGGCCCTTGCAGTCAGCTTATAGCGCAATTGATAAATATATGCTTTATTCTTTGTGACTAATAATGTGTTTCTACATGCAGCCGCCACTCCACATGTGTCTGTTCCATGGTGAAAGTATGAGCCACATCAATTTGTAGTTCACTTTTTTGTGTTTTCTGTTCTGTCTTGGTTTGTTTAAGACAAACATGGAAATTAATGCTTTGCTGAGAGTGTGTGCGTGTGCCGCCGGTCAATCATTCCAACCCGCGTCTACCAAGTCTTTGCCTTCCCGTGAGTGACGGCTGCGTATTTTCTGGGGTCCCGATGAGTTTATCGCTTTCCTAAACCAGGGTCGAAAAGAGATTTAAATCAGAGGGTTCACACAGGAGTTTATCAGCATGAAGCCCCAGCCACCGCTGCCCGTAATAGGTCAAGTTTAGTCGAGGAAATTCGTTTTTGCCTGTGAGAGCGGGCTGATGTAATCCGGGTACGAAGCAATTAGCAACACGCTATCACAATACCAAGAGTCCTGGCTGCCTTTCTTTCTGATTTCTTTAGCAGTTGAGCGCCGTGGCCAGCCGTCTGCAGCCCGAAGACACGCAGTGAGAGACCGCAAACCACCCACAACGCCCTCATGTAGAGCAACAACCATGACAGTACCAGGGACCCACAAGGTGAGAAAGAGGTCAACAGTTCCTGAGATGGCTGATGCCACCACACACTGCCCTGGCGTCGGTGTAAACTTGTCTGGTTGGCCGTATGTTGTCTAAACAGAATCACGCCCGTTATGATATGAACTGTCTATCTCCAACATGAACAGATTGAACTTTGAGCTCGTTTAAGGTGATTTGAGTGGAAGAGCAGTGGGTCACAGATAGATAGATAACGGTCAAAAGATTAGAACCAATGTGCCCACAGAGGCTGAGAGACGACAGTAGAAACAAAGGGTGCCGAGCGCACATCAGCTCCTTCCCCAAGCAGCCAGCACACGGTCCTCCATGTTAAACGGGGACCCTCGATGGGCATCACCACGGCAGCCCGACACCAGGTCGCGCCACGCGCAGAGACAGCAGCAGGGCGTTGGTCGGAGATTGTGGAAGCTGCCGAAGGTGAATGGAGACGATGACGAGCGCTGTTGAAGCGCACCGTGAGCCAAGAGAGAGCGAGCCACAGGGCGTAGAACGCACCGCCGCCTCAGGTCGGGGGGGTTCACGCAGACGCTGCAGGCGGAGTGACGTTGGGAAAGCAGAGCGGAGGAACTCCAGCAGCTTCCATCAGGGAGGAGGTGGCGGAGGAGGAAGAAGAAGAAGCCGTTGTGTATGGTTTGAAGTCTTCGTGCTAGTACAGTTTTATCTTCCTATAGGGGTAAACCTAAAATTTTTAAAAAGTGATGTAATGTCTGATTTATAAAA
>NW_020854311.1:0-654 GCF_000972845.2 Larimichthys crocea | reverse complement strand
CTTTGTGGGGAAGTTTTCAGGATCAGGATGGCAGATAACTCAGCAGTGGGCAGTCATTTCTACCATGTGAAAGAATTCACAGTATTACCAAGAAAAAAAAACAATCAACCCAAAGTCTCTGAGAAGAAATATTTCAGCAGCACCTTAAAATTCAGGACAGGAAACAAACTTTTCACGAGCTGAATAAAAAGAAGACACGTAGGCGAAGAAAGAAGAGAGAACAGAATAAAGAGAAGCACTAAGTCATCGTGAAGTCGAGACGATTTCTCACCATCTGCTCTGTGGCAAAACAATAGTGGCGTCACAATTAATCTCACAATGATGCATTCAGTCATTGCCTTCAGTCTGTGATTCATTAAACACTGTATGTTTGGCACAAAGCAGTGAAACACAGAGTAACTTATAGAACGTAGAACAACAGAAGAGCTCTGGAGAGCTTCACTTCCTGCTGATATCTAATTACAAATGTAAAAAAGAAACAATTCACCTCGTCTGATTTCTCTACTTCTCCACTTTGGTCTGTCTCTCCATCATGTTTACTCTCTCATACCGTCTCCCACACTCTGGCTCTGTCTCCCTCTCTCTCCCCCTCCCCATCAGGTGCTTCACTCCATCCAGGCTGCCTGCCAGCATCAGAGCAGCGTTAAAGTGAAT
>NW_020854310.1:0-680 GCF_000972845.2 Larimichthys crocea | reverse complement strand
TAGTTAATTAATTAATAATAATAATTAATTAAATAATTTGCTCCCTAAAACTGATGAGCGTTTGGCACCTTGCATTGCAGCCAGTGTATGAATGAGATATGGTCAGAAAAGACTACAGTAGAAAGGCGCTTATATAAGTACAGGCCATTTACTATTTACATTTACAGGAGCCCAGAATGGACAAACCAGGGTGAGACGAGGGGGTTTAAGTCAGCAACTGCACAACTTGATGCCACCAAATCCAACACACCGGTACTTTAAAGCAGGAGAAACTATGGTGGCCCAAAGTAGGACTCCATGAAGAAGTGCCATAAACTGCAGTTCCTCAAACGTCCACATGAGGCTGGCTCCAGAAGTGAGTCAGTCTCCATAAGTCCCCATGTTCAAATGTCACAACTTCACAGCAGAGATAAACATGTTTACAGCCTGGTACAAAAATGCATAATGTTATGCAGAACACAACGGAGCAACCAGGCGTCATTCACTCTGCCTCAGAGCTCCACGTCTTTTAGATTAACGGGAAGGCAGTGTGTGTTATTTTCTGGTGATGCTGCAATGAAAACACAGTTATGGATATTATATTAAATTTCTGTCATACTATATAAATAGAGCCTCTAAATCTGACACACTGCACCTTTAAATTGAATTTAATTTAAAGTTTCTGTGCTTATATTTGTAGA
>NW_020854309.1:0-834 GCF_000972845.2 Larimichthys crocea | reverse complement strand
ACCTCCTTTTTGTCTGAATGAGAAAAGAAAAAAAAGGGACAACTGATGACATGCAGAAGACAGAAATATTAAAAAGTAGTTCTTCTATTTTAAGTCCCATTGAGACGCCTAAATTTAAAAACACCATGTGTGTCTTTTATCTTGGTGCTCTTGTGGATCTTGCGTCTGAACTGATGCTAGTGCATGAAGAAGTTTGAAGTTGTGCTACGTTGCTCTGTTACACAACGTGTTTGTGATTGGCTGCAACAAGAACAAGATTTGGACGATTTTAACGGTGAAGAAGTCTTTAAATGTTTGTGCCGTGCCAGCTTCATGCTCAACTTTTTGGTGTTTCTTGCATAAGATTATATGTCAGTAAACATGTTGAATAATGCACATACGTATGTTTGTGAGATGATTTATGTCATGTAAGCTCTGGAAACATCAGTACGCTTCACCGTTGTTGTTACATCAGGTCATTAACTTATATTCATGTTGCCAAACAACATCTTCAAACAGTGATTCAGTTTGCGAGTTGTGATGAAATGACTGTCCTATGCCGCCTGGCGTTGTCTGGCCTCGTGTATACTCTCAAAGACAGGCCGCTCAGAGTGTTAATGAGCCGCGTGTTGTCTTTACAAAGCACGACCTCGGATGGGTCGTCACATTGTAAGTCGGTTCATCAGCGGTGAGAACGAGGATTAACCGACGTTTGAACCGTCAGCTGTGTTTGGATGCAAACACTCTGCAGCTCTCACGAGTCTTTAGCATCCAGACAAATTGAGTGACAACAGCACCTGTTGCATGACAAAGGACCCCCACTTAACCAAAGTACCCCCAGCAACACCCCCTACC
>NW_020854308.1:96716-110295 GCF_000972845.2 Larimichthys crocea | reverse complement strand
TTCGGCCTGCATTTCAACAACTCTTCCTAGGGATTTCATCCCATGTGCTTGAAACTTGGCCTGTGTGTTCTCAAGGCCATGGCAATGAAAAGTTATCAAAATCACAACTTTTCATCGGAGCGTGGCCATGACGGCACGTCAAAGTCGACGCTACCGCTTTCCCCAAAAATCCCAGACTCCATTGGCTTTTCGCCTATATTTCGGGCAAACTGTGTGCCTAACATGTACTTTGTCAAAGCTCTCTGAAACTTGCTTGTGATTGTTAAGAGCGTATTATGCCAATTCGGCTGCCTAATTCATAGGGGGCGGGACAAAAAAACCTTATAGCGCCCCTGGAATTTTTGTTTGGAACAGCCCCGCCACAGTTTTGGACACAACTTGAAACAAAACTCGTCGAATTGTAGAACATGGTAAGTCCTACAAAACAGTCTCTTGGGCAATTAGCTACCATTAACAGGAAGCGAGATATTTAATAATGAAAATCGCCATTTCCGGTGTTTCGGCCTGCATTTAAGAACTCCTCTTGGGATTTCATTCCATGTGCTTGAAACTTGGCCTGTGTGTTCTCAAGGCCTTGGCAATGAAAAGTTATCAAAATCACAACTTTTTATCTAGGGCGTGGCCATGACGGCACGTCAAAGTCGACGCTACTGCTTAGCCCCAAAAAATCCCAGACTCCATTGACTTTTCGCCTGATTTATGGGCAAAACTGTGCGGCTAACATGTACTTTGTCAAAGCTGTCTGAAACTTGCTGTGATTGTTAGGAGCCGTATTATGCACAATTCGGCTGCATAATTCATGAGGGGGCGGGACAAAAAACCTTTATAGCGCCCCCTGGAATTTTTGTTTGGAACAGCCCCGCCACAGTTTTGGACACAGAACTATGAAACTCAGCCGAATTGTAGAACATGGTAAGTCCTACAAAACAGTCTCTTGGAGCAATAAGCTACAATGACAGGAAGCGAGATATTTAATATGAAAATCGCCATTTCCGTGTGTTCGGCCTGCATTTCACGAACTCCTCCTAGGGATTTCATCCCATGTGCTTGAAACTTGGCCTGTGTGTTCTCAAGGCCATGGCAATGAAAAGTTATTAAAATCACAACTTTTCATCGGAGGGTGGCCCTGACGGCACGTCAAAGTCGACGCTACGCTTTTCCCCAAAAAAATCCCAGACTCCATTGACATTTTGCCTGATTTTCGGGCAAAACTGTGCGGCTAACATGTACTTTGTCAAAGCTGTCTGAAACTTGCTGTGATTGTTAAGAGCCGTATATGCACAATTCGGCTGCATAATTCATGAGGGGGCGGGAAAAAAAAAACTTTATAGCGCCCCTGGAATTTTGTTTGGAACAGCCCCGCCACAGTTTTGGACACAGAACTATGAACTCACCGAATTGTGAACATGGTAAGTCCTACAAAACAGTCTCTTGGAGCAATAAGCTACACATGAACAGGAGCGAGATTTTAATAATGAAAATCGCCATTTCCGGTGTTTCGGCCTGCATTTCAATGAACTCCTCTAGGGATTTCATCCATGTGCTTGAAACTTGGCCTGTGTGTTCCAAGGCCTTGGCAATGAAAAGTTATCAAAATCACAACTTTCTCGAGGCGTGGCCATGACGGCACGTCAAAGTCGACGCTACGCTTTTCCCAAAAAACTCCAGACTCCATTGACTTTTCGCCTGATTTTCGGCAAAACTGTGCGGCTAACATGTACTTTGTCAAAGCTGTCTGAAAACTTGCTGGGATTGTTAGGAGCAGTATTATGCACAATTCGGCTGCATAATTCATAAGGGGGCGGGAAAAAAAAACTTTATAGCGCCCCATGGAATTTTTGTTTGGAACAGCCCCGCCACAGTTTTGGACACAGAACTATGAAACTCAGTCGAATTGTAGAACATGGTAAGTCCTACAAAACAGTCTCTTGGAGCAATTAGCTACAATGAACAGGAAGCGAGATATTTAATAATGAAAATCGCCATTTCCGGTGTTTCGGCCTGCATTTTAATGAACTCCTCTTAGGGATTTCATCCCATGTGCTTGAAACTTGGCCTGTGTGTTATCAAGAAGTTTTTTTGTCCCGCCCCTCATGAATTATGCAGCCGAATTGTGCATAATACTGCTCCTAACAATCCCAGCAAGTTTCAGACAGCTTTGACAAAGTACATGTTAGCCGCACAGTTTTGCCCGAAAATCAGGCGAAAAGTCAATGGAGTCTGTGAGTTTTTGGGGAAAAGCAGTAGCGTCGACTTTGACGTGCCGTCATGGCCACGCCCTAAGATGAAAAGTTGTGATTTTGATAACTTTTCATTGCCAAGGCCTTGAGAACACACAGGCCAAGTTTCAAGCACATGGGATGAAAATCCCTAAGAGGGTTCATTAAATGCAGGCCGAAAACCGGAAATGGCGATTTTCATTATTAAATATCTCGCTTCCTGTTCATTGTAGCTATTGCTCCAAGAGGACTTTTTGTAGGACTTACCATGTTCTACAATTCGAATGAGTTTCATAGTTCTGTGTCCAAAACTGTGGCGGGGCTGTTCCAAACAAAAATTCCAGGGGGCGCTATAAAGTTTTTTTTTCCCGCCCCCTTATGAATTATGCAGCCGAATTGTGCATAATACTGCTCTTAACAATCACAGCAAGTTTCAGAGAGCTTGGACAAAGTACATGTTAGCTACACAGTTTTGCCCGAAAATCAGGCGAAAAGTCAATGGAGTCTGGGATTTTTTGGGAAAAGCGGTAGCGTCGACTTTGACGTGCCGTCATGGCCACGCCCTCCGTGAAAAGTTGTGATTTGATAACTTTCATTGCCATGGCCTTGAGAACACACAGGCCAAGTTTCAGCACATGGATGAATCCCTAGGAAAGGTTTGTTGAAATGCCAGGCCGAAACACCGGAAATGGCGATTTCATTATTAAATATCTCGCTTCCTGTTCATTGTAGCTCATTGCTCCAAGAGACTGTTTTGTAGGACTTACCATGTTTCTACATTCGACTGAGTTTCATAGTTCTGTGTCCAAAACTGTGGCGGGGCTGTTCCAAACAAAATTCCAGGGGGCGCTATAAATTTTTTTGTCCCGCCCCCTCATGAATTATGCCCGAATTGTGCATAATACTGCTCTAACAATCCCAGCAAGTTTCAGAGAGCTTTGACAAAGTACATGTTAGCCGCACAGTTTTGCCCGAAAATCAGGCGAAAAGTCATGGAGTCTGGGATTTCTGGGGAAAAAGCGGTAGCGTCGACTTTGACGTGCCGTCATGGCCACGCCCTCCGATGAAAAGTTGTGGTTTTGATAACTTTTCATTGCCAAGGCCTTGATAACACACAGGCCAAGTTTCAAGCACATGGGATGAAATCCCTAGGAGGAGTTCATTGAAATGCAGGCCGAAACACCGGAAATGGCGATTTTCATTATTAAATATCTCGCTTCCTGTTCATTGTAGCTTATTGCTCCAAGAGACTGTTTTGTAGGACTTACCATGTTCTACAATTCGGCTGAGTTTCATAGTTCTGTGTCCAAAACTGTGGCGGGGCTGTTCCAAACAAAAATTCCATGGGGCACTATAAAGTTTTTTTGTCCCGCCCCCTCATGAATTATGCAGCCGATTGTGATAATACTGCTTAACAATCCAGCAAGTTTCAGACAGCTTTGACAAAGTACATGTTAGCCGCACGTTTTGCCCGAAATCAGCGAAAAGTCAATGGAGTCTGGGAGTTTTTGGGGAAAAGCGGTAGCGTGCGACTTTGACGTGCCATCATGGCCCGCCTCCAAGAAAAGTTGTGATTTTAATAACTTTTCATTGCCAAGGCCTTGAGAACACACAGGCCAAGTTTCAAGCACATGGGATGAAATCCCTAGGAGGAGTTCGTTGAAATGCAGGCCGAAACACCGGAAATGGCGATTTTCATTATTAAATATCTCGCTTCCTGTTCATTGTAGCTTATTGCTCAAGAGACTGTTTTGTAGGATTACCATGTTCTACAATTCGGCTGAGTTTCATAGTTCTGTGTCCAAAACTGTGGCGGGGCTGTTCCAAACAAAAATTCCAGGGGGCGCTATAAGTTTTTTTGTCCCGCCCCCTCATGAATTATGCAGCCGAATTGTGCATAATACTGCTCTTAACAATCACAGCAAGTTTCCGACAGCTTTGACAAAGTACATGTTAGCCGCACAGTTTTGCCCGAAAATCAGGCAAAAAGTCAATGGAGTCTGGGATTTTTTGGGGCAAAGCAGTAGCGTCGACTTTGACGTGCCGTCATGGCCACGCCCTCCGATGAAAAGTTGTGATTTTGATAACTTTTCATTGCCAAGGCCTTGAGAACACACAGACCAAGTTTCAAGCACATGGGATGAAATCCCTAGGAGGAGTTTGTTGAAATGCAGGCCGAAACACCGGAAATGGCGATTTTCATTATTAAATATCTCGCTTCCTGTTCATTGTAGCTTATTGCTCCAAGAGACTGTTTTGTAGGACTTACCATGTTCTACAATTCGCTGAGTTTCATAGTTCTGTGTCCAAAACTGTGGCGGGGCTGTTCCAAACAAAATTCCAGGGGCGCTCATAAAGTTTTTTGTCCCGCCCCCTCATGAATTATGCAGCCGAATTGTGCATAATACTGCTCCTAACAATCACAGCAAGTTTCAGACAGCTTTGACAAAGTACATGTTAGCTGCACAGTTTTGCCCATAAATCAGGCGAAAAGTCAATGGAGTCTGGGATTTTTTGGGGAAAAGCGGTAGCGTCGACTTTGACGTGCCGTCATGGCCACGCCCTCCGATGAAAAGTTGTGATTTTGATAACTTTTCATTGCCAAGGCCTTGAGAACACACAGGCCAAGTTTCAAGCACATGGGATGAAATCCCTAGGAAGGTTTGTGAAATGCAGGCCGAAACACCGAAATGGGATTTTCATTATTAAATATCTCCTTCCTGTTCATTGTAGCATTTGCTCCAAGAGACTGTTTTTGTAGGACTTACCATGTTCTACAATTCGTCTGAGTTTCATAGTTCTGTGTCCAAAACTGTGGCGGGGCTGTTCCAAACAAAAATTCCAGGGGGCGCTATAAGTTTTTTTGTCCCGCCCCCTCATGAATTATGCAGCCGAATTGTGCATAATACTGCTCTAACAATCCAGCAAGTTTCAGACAGCTTTGACAAAGTACATGTTAGCCGCACAGTTTTGCCCAAATCAGCGAAAAGTCAAGGAGTCTGGGATTTCTGGGGAAAGCGGTAGCGTCGACTTTGACGTGCCGTCATGGCACGCCCTCCGATGAAAAGTTGTGATTTTGATAACTTTTCATTGCCAGGCCTTGAGAAACACAGGCCAAGTTTCAAGCACATGGGATGAAATCCCTAGGAAGAGTTCGTTGAAATGCAGGCCGAAACACCGGAAATTGCGATTTTCATTATTAATAATCTCGCTTCCTGTTCATTGTAGCTCATTGCTCCAAGAGACTGTTTTGTTAGGACTACCATGTTCTCAATTCGACTGAGTTTCATAGTTCTGTGTCCAAAACTGTGGCGGGCTGTTCCAAACAAATTCCAGGGGGCACTCTAAAGTTTTTTTGTCCCGCCCCCTCATGAATTATGCAGCCGATTGTGCATAATACTGCTCCTAACAATCCAGAAGTTTCGACAGCTTTGACAAAGTACATGTTAGCGCACAGTTTTGCCCGAAAATCAGGCGAAAAGTCATGGAGTCTGGGATTTTGGGGAAAAAGCGGTAGCGTCGATTTGACGTGCCGTCATGGCCAGCCCTCCGATGAAAAGTTGTGGTTTTGATAACTTTTCATTGCCATGGCCTTGAAACACACAGGCCAAGTTTCAAGCCCATGGGATGAAATCCCTAGGAGGAGTTCTTGAAATGCAGGCCGAAACACCGGAAATGGCATTTTCATTATAAAATATCTCGCTTCTGTTCATTGTGCTTTTGCTCCAAGAGACTGTTTTGTAGGACTTACCATGTTTACTAATTCGCTGAGTTTCATAGTTCTGTGTCCAAAACTGTGCCGGGCTGTTCCAAACAAAAATTCCATGGGGGCACTAAAGTTTTTTGTCCGCCCCCTCATGAATTATGATGCCGAATTGTGTTATTTACTGCTCTTAACAATCCCAGCAGTTTCAGACAGCTTGACAAAGTACATGTTAGCGCCACAGTTTTGCCCGAAAAATCAGCGAAAAGTCAATGGAGTCTGGGATTTTTGGGGAAAAGTCGGTAGCGTGACTTTGACGTGCCATCATGGCCCGCCCTCCGATGAAAAAGTTGTGATTTTGATAACTTTTCATTGCAGGCCTTGATAACACACAGGCAGTTTCAAGCACATGGGATGAAATCCCTAGGAGGAGTTCATTGAAATGCAGGCCAAAACACCGAAATGGCGATTTTCATTATTAAATATCTCGCTTCTTGTTCATTGTAGCTTATTGCTCCAAGAGACTGTTTTGTAGGACTTACCATTGTTACAATTCGGCTGAGTTTCATAGTTCTGTGTCCAAAACTGTGGCGGGCTGTTCCAAACAAAAATTCCATGGGGCCTATAAAGTTTTTTGTCCCGCCCCCTCATGAATTTGCAGCCGAATTGTGTATATACTGCTCTAACAATCCCAGCAAGTTTCAGACAGCTTTGACAAAGTACATGTTAGCGCACACGTTTTGCCCGAAAATCAGTCGAAAAGTCAATGGAGTCTGGGAGTTTTTGGGGAAAAGCGGTAGCGTGGACTTTGACGTGCCATCATGGCCTCGCCCTCCAATGAAAAGTTGTGATTTTGATAACTTTTCATTGCCATGGCCTTGAGAACACACAGGCCAAGTTTCAAGCACATGGGATGAAATCCCTAGGAAAGAGTTCGTTGAATCAGGCCGAAACACCGGAAATGGCGATTTCATTATTAATATCTCGCTTCCTGTTCATTGTAGCTCATTGCTCCAAGGGACTGTTTGTGGACTTACCATGTTCTAAATTCGACTGAGTTTCATAGTTCTGTGTCTAAAACTGTGGCAGGGCTGTTCCAAACAAGAATTCCATGGGGCGCTATAAAGTTTTTTTGTCCCGCCCCCTCATGAATTATGCAACCGAATTGTGCATAATACTGCTCCTAACAATCCCAGCAAGTTTCAGACAGCTTTGACAAAGTACATGTTAGCCGCACAGTTTTGCCCGAAAATCAGGCGAAAAGTCATGGGAGTCTGGGATTTCTGGGGAAAAAGCGGTAGCGTCGACTTTGACGTGCCGTCATGCCACGCCCTCCGATGAAAGTTGTGGTTTTGATAACTTTTCATTGCCATGGCCTTGATAACACACGGCCAAGTTTCAAGCACATGGGATGAATCCCTAGGAGGGTTCATTGAAATGCAGGCCGAAAACCCGGAAATGGCGATTTTCATTATTAAATATCTCGCTTCCTGTTCATTGTAGCTTATTGCTCCAAGAGACTGTTTTGTAGGACTTACCATGTTCTACGAATTCGACTGAGTTTCATAGTTCTGTGTCCAAAACTGTGGCGGGGCTGTTCCAAACAAGATTCCAGTGGGGCCTATAAAGTTTTTTGTCCCGCCCCCTCATGAATTATGCAACCGAATTGTTTGCATAATACTGCTCCTAACAATCCCAGCAGTTTCAGACAGCTTTGACAAAGTACATGTTAGCCGCACAGTTTTGCCCGAAAATCAGTCGAAAAGTCAATGGAGTCTGGGAGTTTGGGGAAAGCAGGTAGCGTGGACTTTGACGTGCCCTCATGGCCTCTCCCTCCGATGAAAAGTTGTATGTTTGATAACTTTTCATTGCCATGGCCTTGAAACACACAGGCCAAGTTTCAAGAACATGTTCTTGAAACTTGGCCTGTGTGTTCTCAAGGCCATGGCAATGAAAAGTTATCAAAATACAACTTTTCATCGGAGGGGGGCCATGACGGCACGTCAAAGTCCACGCTACCGCTTTTCCCCAATCCCAGACTCCATTGACTTTTCGACTGATTTTCGGGCAAAACTGTGCGGCTAACATGTACTTTGTCAAAGCTGTCTGAAACTTGCTGGGATTGTTAGGAGCAGTATTATGCACAATTCGGTTGCATAATTCATGAGGGGGCGGGACAAAAAAACTTTATAGCGCCCCCTGGAATTCTTGTTTGGAACAGCCCCGCCACAGTTTTGGACACAGAACTATGAAACTCAGTCGAATTCTAGAACATGGTAAGTCCTACAAAACAGTCTCTTGGAGCAATAAGCTACAATGAACAGGAAGCGAGATATTTAATAATGAAAATCGCCATTTCCGGTGTTTTCGGCCTGCATTTCAATGAACTCCTCCTAGGGATTTCATCCCATGTGCTTGAAACTTGGCCTGTGTGTTATCAAGGCCATGGCAATGAAAAGTTATCAAAACCACAACTTTTCATCGGAGGGCGTGGCCATGACGGCACGTCAAAGTCGACGCTACCGCTTTTTCCCCAGAAATCCCAGACTCCATTGACTTTTCGCCTGATTTTCGGGCAAAACTGTGCGGCTAACATGTACTTTGTCAAAGCTGTCTGAAACTTGCTGGGATTGTTAGGAGCAGTATTATGCACAATTCGGTTGCATAATTCATGAGGGGCGGGACAAAAAAACTTTATAGCGCCCTGGAATTTTGTTTGGAACAGCCCCCACAGTTTTGACACAGAACTATGAAACTCAGTCGAATTTAGAACATGGTAAGTCCACAAAACAGTCTCTTGGAGCAATGAGCTACAATGAACAGGAAGCGAGATATTTAATAATGAAAATCGCCATTTCCGGTGTTTCGGCCTGCATTTCAACGAACTCTCCTAGGGATTTCATCCCATGTGCTTGAAACTTGGCCTGTGTGTTCTCAAGGCCATGGCAATGAAAAGTTATCAAATCACAACTTTTCATGAGGGCGGGCCATGAGGCACGTCAAAGTCACGCTACCGCTTTTTCCCCAAAAACTCCCAGACTCCATTGACTTTTCGACTGATTTTCGGGCAAAACTGTGCGGCTAACATGTACTTTGTCAAAGCTGTCTGAAACTTGCTGGGATTGTTAAGAGCAGTAATATACACAATTCGGCTGCATAATTCATGAGGGGGCGGGACAAAAAACTTTATAGGCCCCTGGAATTTTTGTTTGGAACAGCCCGCCACAGTTTTGGACACAGAACTATGAAACTCAGCCGAATTGTAGAAATGGTAAGTCCTACAAAACAGTCTCTTGGAGCAATAAGCTACAATGAACAGAAGCGAGATATTTAATAATGAAAATCGCCATTTCGGTGTTTGGCCTGCATTTCAAGAACTCCTCCTAGGGATTTCATCCCATGTGCTTGAAACTTGGCCTGTGTGTTTCAAGGCCGGCAATGAAAAGTTATCAAAATCACAACTTTTCATCGGAGGGCGAGGCCATGATGGCACGTCAAAGTCCACGCTACCGCTTTTCCCCAAAAACTCCCAGACTCCATTGACTTTTCGACTGATTTTCGGGCAAAACTGTGCGGCTAACATGTACTTTGTCAAAGCTGTCTGAAACTTGCTGGGATTGTTAGAGCAGTAAGTACACAATTCGGCCATAATTCATGAGGGGGCGGGACAAAAAACTTTAGGCCCCCTGGAATTTTTGTTTGGAACAGCCCGCCACAGTTTTGGACACAGAACTATGAAACTCAGTCGAATTGTAGAACATGGTAAGTCCTACAAAACAGTCTCTTGGAGCAATAAGCTACAATGAACAGAAGCGAGATATTTAATAATGAAAATCGCCATTTCCGGTGTTTCGGCCTGCATTTCAATGAACTCCTCCTAGGGATTTCATCCCATGTGCTTGAAACTTGGCCTGTGTGTTATCAAGGCCATGGCAATGAAAAGTTATCAAAACCACAACTTTTCATCGGAGGGCGTGGCCATGACGGCACGTCAAAGTCGACGCTACCGCTTTTTCCCCAGAAATCCCAGACTCCCATGACTTTTCGCCTGATTTTCGGGCAAAACTGTGCGGCTAACATGTACTTTGTCAAAGCTGTCGAAACTTCTGGGATTGTTAGGAGCAGTATTATGCACAATCGGCTGCATAATTCATGAGGGGGCGGGACAAAAAACTTTAGGCCCCCTGGAATTTTGTTTGGAACAGCCCGCCACAGTTTTGGACACAGAACTATGAAACTCAGTCGAATTGTAGAACATGGTAAGTCCTACAAAACAGTCTCTTGGAGCAATGAGCTACAATGAACAGGAAGCGAGATATTTAATAATGAAAATCGCAATTTCCGGTGTTTCGGCCTGCATTTCAACGAACTCCTCCTAGGGATTTCATCCCATGTGCTTGAAACTTGGCCTGTGTGTTCTCAAGGCCATGGCAATGAAAAGTTATCAAAATCACAACTTTTCATCGGAGGGCGTGGCCATGACGGCACGTCAAAGTCGACGCTACCGCTTTCCCCAAAATCCCAGACTCCATTGACTTTTCGCTGATTTGGGCAAAACTGTGCGGCTAACATGTACTTTGTCAAAGCTGTCTGAAACTTGCTGGATTGTTAAGAGCAGTATTATGCACAATTCGGCTGCATAATTCATGAGGGGGCGGGACAAAAAAACTTTATAGCGCCCCATGGAATTTTTGTTTGGAACAGCCCCGCCACAGTTTTGGACACAGAACTAGAAACTCAGTCGAATTGTAGAACATGGTAAGTCCTACAAAACAGTCTCTTGGAGCAATGACTACAATGAACAGGAAGGAGATATTTAATAATGAAAATCGCCATTTCGGTGTTTCGGCCTGCATTTCACAAACCTTCCTAGGGATTTCATCCCATGTGCTTGAAACTTGGCCTGTGTGTTCTCAAGGCAGGCAATGAAAAGTTATCAAAATCACAACTTTTCATCGGAGGGCGTGGCCATGACGGCACGTCAAAGTCGACGCTACCGCTTTTCCCCAAAAAATCCCAGACTCCATTGACTTTTCGCCTGATTTTCGGGCAAAACTGTGTCGCTAACATGTACTTTGTCAAAGCTGTCTGAAACTTGCTGGATTGTTAGGAGCAGTATATGCACAATTCGGCTGCATAATTCATGAGGGGGCGGGACAAAAAACTTTAAGCGCCCCTGGAATTTTTGTTTGGAACAGCCCCGCCACAGTTTTGGACACAGAACTATGAAACTCAGCGAATTGTAGAACATGGTAAGTCTACAAAACAGTCTCTTGGAGCAATGAGCTACAATGAACAGGAAGCGAGATATTTAATAATGAAAATCGCCATTTCCGGTGTTTCGGCCTGCATTCAACAACTCCTCCTAGGGATTTCATCCCATGTGCTTGAAACTTGGCTGTGTGTTTCAAGGCCTTGGCAATGAAAAGTTATCAAAATCACAACTTTCATCGGAGGGCGTGGCCATGACGCACGTCAAAGTCGACGCTACGCTTTCCCCAAAAATCCCAGACTCCATTGACTTTTGCCTGATTTTCGGGCAAAACTGTGCGGCTAACATGACTTTGTCAAAGCTGTCGAAACTTGCTGGATTGTTAAGAGCAGTATTATGCACAATTCGGCTGCATAATTCATGAGGGGGCGGGACAAAAAAACTTTATAGCGCCCCCTGGAATTTTTGTTTGGAACAGCCCCGCCACAGTTTTGGACACAGAACTATGAAACTCAGCCGAATTGTAGAACATGGTAAATCCTACAAAACAGTCTCTTGGAGCAATAAGCTACAATGAACAGGAAGCGAGATATTTAATAATGAAAATCGCCATTTCCGGTGTTTCGGCCTGCATTTCAACGAACTCCTCCTAGGGATTTCATCCCATGTGCTTGAAACTTGGCCTGTGTGTTCTCAAGGCCATGGCAATGAAAAGTATCAAAATCACAACTTTTCTGGAGGCGGGCCATGAGGCACGTCAAAGTCACGCTACCGCTTTTCCCCAAAATCCCAGACTCCATTGACTTTTCGCTGATTTCGGGCAAAACTGTGCGGCTAACATGTACTTTGTCAAAGCTGTCTGAAACTTGCTGGATTGTTAAGCAGTATTACACAATCGGCTGCATAATTCATGAGGGGGCGGGACAAAAAAACTTTATAGGCCCCTGGAATTTTTGTTTGGAACAGCCCCGCCACAGTTTTGGACACAGAACTATGAAACTCAGCCGAATTGTAGAACATGGTAAGTCCTACAAAACAGTCTCTTGGAGCAATAAGCTACAATGAACAGGAAGCGAGATATTTAATAATGAAAATCGCCATTTCCGGTGTTTCGGCCTGCATTTCAATGAACTCCTCCTAGGGATTTCATCCCATGTGCTTGAAACTTGGCCTGTGTGTTATCAAGGCCTTGGCAATGAAAAGTTATCAAAACCACAACTTTTCATCGGAGGGCGTGGCCATGACGGCACGTCAAAGTCGACGCTACCGCTTTTTCCCCAGAAATCCCAGACTCCATTGACTTTTCGCCTGATTTTCGGGCAAAACTGTGCGGCTAACATGTACTTTGTCAAAGCTGTCTGAAACTTGCTGGGATTGTTAGGAGCAGTATTATGCACAATTCGGTTGCATAATTCATGAGGGGGCGGGACAAAAAAACTTTATAGCGCCCCCTGGAATTCTTGTTTGGAACAGCCCCGCCACAGTTTTGGACACAGAACTATGAAACTCAGTCGAATTGTAGAACATGGTAAGTCCTACAAAACAGTCTCTTGGAGCAATGAGCTACAATGAACAGGAAGCGAGATATTTAATAATGAAAATCGCCATTTCCGGTGTTTCGGCCTGCATTTCAACAACCTTTCCAGGGATTTCATCCCATGTGCTTGAAACTTGGCCTGTGTGTTCTCAAGGCCATGGCAATGAAAAGTTATCAAAATCACAACTTTTCATCGGAGGGCGTGGCCATGACGGCACGTCAAAGTCGACGCTACTGCTTTTCCCCAAAAAATCCCAGACTCCATTGACTTTTCGCCTGATTTTCGGGCAAAACTGTGCGGCTAACATGTACTTTGTCAAGCTGTCTGAAACTTGCTGGGATTGTTAAGAGCAGTAATGTACACAATTCGGCTGCATAATTCATGAGGGGGCGGGACAAAAAAAACTTTATAGCGCCCCATGGAATTTTTGTTTGGAACAGCCCCCCACAGTTTTGGACACAGAACTATGAAACTCACGAATTGTAGAACATGGTAAGTCCTACAAAACAGTCTCTTGGAGCAATAGCTACAATGAACAGGAAGCGAGATATTTAATAATGAAAATCGCCATTTCCGGTGTTTCGGCCTGCATTTCAATGAACTCCTCCTAGGGATTTCATCCCATGTGCTTGAAACTTGGCCTGTGTGTTCTCAAGGCCTTGGCAATGAAAAGTTATCAAAATCACAACTTTTCATCTTAGGGCGTGGCCATGACGGCACGTCAAAGTCGACGCTACTGCTTTTCCCCAAACTCCAGACTCCATTGACTTTTCGCCTGATTTTCGGGCAAAACTGTGCGGCTAACATGTACTTTGTCAAAGCTGTCTGAAACTTGCTGGGATTGTTAAGAGCAGTAATATACACAATTCGGCTGCATAATTCATGAGGGGGCGGGACAAAAAAACTT
>NW_020854308.1:27346-96706 GCF_000972845.2 Larimichthys crocea | reverse complement strand
ATAGCCCCCCATGGAATTTTTTTTGGAACAGCCCGCCACAGTTTTGGACACAGAACTATGAAACTAGCCGAATGTAGAACATGGTAAGTCCTACAAAACAGTCTCTTGGAGCAATAAGCTACAATGAACAGGAAGGAGATATTTAATAATGAAAACGCCATTTCGTGTTTCGGCCTGCATTTCAAGAACTCCTCCTAGGATTTCATCCCATGTGCTTGAAACTTGGCCTGTGTGTTATCAAGGCCATGGCAATGAAAAGTTATCAAAATCACAACTTTTCATCGGAGGGCGTGGCCATGACGGCACGTCAAGTCGACGCTACGCTTTTCCCCAGAAATCCCAGACTCCATTGACTTTTCGCCTGATTTTCGGGCAAAATTGTGCAGCTAACATGTACTTTGTCAAAGCTGTTTGAAACTTGCTGAGATTGTTAAGAACAGTATTTTGCACAATTCGGCTGCATAATTCATAAGAAGGCGGGAAAAAAAAACTTCATAGCGCCACCTGGAATTTTGTTTGAACAGCCCCGCCACAGTTTTGGACACAGAACTATGAAACTCAGTCGATTGTAGAACATGGTAAGTCCTACAAAACAGTCTCTTTGAGCAATGAGCTACAATGAACAGGAAGCGAGATATTTAATAATGAAAATCGCCATTTCCGGTGTTTCGGCCTGCATTTCAACGAACTCTTTCCTAGGGATTTCATCCATGTGCTTGAACTTGGCCTGTGTGTTCTCAAGGCCTGGCAATGAAAAAATTATCAAATCACAACTTTTCATCGGAGGCGTGGCCATGACGCACGTCAAAGTCGACGCTACCGCTTTTTCCCCAGAAATCCCAGACTCCATTGACTTTTCGCCTGATTTTCGGGCAAAATTGTGCAGCTAACATGTACTTTGTCAAAGCTGTTTGAAACTTGCTGAGATTGTTAGGAACAGTATTTTGCACAATTCGGCTGCATAATTCATAAGAAGGCGGGAAAAAAAAACTTCATAGCGCCACCTGGAATTTTTGTTTGGAACAGCCCCGCCACAGTTTTGGACACAGAACTATGAAACTCAGTCGAATTGTAGAACATGGTAAGTCCTACAAAACAGTCTCTTGAGCATAAGCTACAATGAACGAAGCGAGATATTTAATAATGAAAATCGCCATTTCCGGTGTTCGGCCTGCTTTCAACGAACTCCTCCTAGGGATTTCATCCCATGTGCTTGAAACTTGGCCTGTGTGTTCTCAAGGCCTTGGCAATGAAAAGTTATTAAAATCACAACTTTTCATCGGAGGGCGTGGCCATGACGGCACGTCAAAGTCCACGCTACCGCTTTTCCCCAAAAAATCCCAGACTCCATTGACTTTTCGCCTGATTTTCGGGCAAAACTGTGCGGCTAACATGTACTTTGTCAAAGCTGTCTGAAACTTGCTGTGATTGTTACGAGCAGTAATATACACAATTCGGCTGCATAATTCATGAGGGGCGGGACAAAAAAACTTTAGCGCCCCTGGAATTTTGTTTGGAACAGCCCCGCCACAGTTTTGGACACAGAACTATGAAACTCCGTCGAATTGTAGAACATGGTAAGTCCTACAACAGTCTCTTGGAGCAATGAGCTACAATGAACAGGAAGCGAGATATTTAATAATGAAATCGCCATTTCCGGTGTTTCGGCCTGCTTTCAACGAACTCTCTAGGGATTTCATCCCAGTGTCTTGAAACTTGGCCTGTGGTGTTCTCAAGGCCATGGCAATGAAAAGTTATCAAAATCACAACTTTTCATCGGAGGGCGGCCATGAGGCACGTCAAGTCACGCTCCGCTTTTCCCCAAAATCCCAGACTCCATGACTTTTCGCTGATTTTCGGGCAAAACTGTGCGGCTAACATGTACTTTGTCAAAGCTGTCTGAAACTTGCTGGATTGTTAAGACAGTTTTATGCACAATTCGGCTGCCTAATTCATAGAGCGGGACAAAAAAACTTTAGCGCCCCTGGAATTTTTTTTTGGAACAGCCCCGCCACAGTTTTGGACACAGAACTATGAAACTCAGTCGATTGTAGAACATGGTAGTCCTACAAAACAGTCTCTTGGAGCAATGAGCACAATGAACGGAAGCGGATATTTAATAATGAAATCGCCATTTCCGGTGTTTCGGCCTGCATTTCAACGAACTCTTTCTAGGGATTTCATCCCATGTGCTTGAAACTTGGCCTGTGTGTTCTCAAGGCCATGGCAATGAAAAGTTCAAAATCACAACTTTTCATGGAGGGCGGGCCATGACGGCACGTCAAAGTCCACGCTACCGCTTTTCCCCAAAAACTCCCAGACTCCATTGACTTTTCGACTGATTTTCGGGCAAAACTGTGCGGCTAACATGTACTTTGTCAAAGCTGTCTGAAACTTGCTGGGATTGTTAAGAGCAGTAATATACACAATTCGGCTGCATATTCATGAGGGGCGGGACAAAAAAAACTTTATAGTGCCCCATGGAATTTTGTTTGGAACAGCCCCGCCACAGTTTTGGACACAGAAACTATGAAACTCAGCCAATTGTAGAACATGGTAAGTCCTACAAAACAGTCTCTTGGAGCCATAAGCTACAATGAACCGGAAGGAGTATTTAATATGAAAATCGCCATTTCCGGTGTTTCGGCCTGCATTTCCCAACCTGGATGAATCCCTAGGAAAGAGTTTGTTGAAATGCAGGCCGAACACCGGAAATGGCGATTTTCATTATTAAATATCTCGCTTCCTGTTCTTGTAGCTCATTGCTCCAGAGACTGTTTTGTAGGACTTACCATGTTCTACAATTCGACTGAGTTTCATAGTTCTGTGTCCAAAACTGTGGCGGGGCTGTTCCAAACAAAATTCCAGGGGGCGCTATAAAGTTTTTTTGTCCCGCCCCCTCATGAATTATGCAACCGAATTGTGCATAATACTGCTCCTAACAATCCCAGCAAGTTTCAGACAGCTTTGACAAAGTACATGTTAGCCGCACAGTTTTGCCCGAAAATCAGGCGAAAAGTCAATGGAGTCTGGGATTTCTGGGGAAAAAGCGGTAGCGTCGACTTTGACGTGCCGTCATGGCCACGCCCTCCGATGAAAATTGTGGTTTTGATAACTTTTCATTGCCATGGCCTTGAAACAACAGGCCAAGTTTCAAGCACATGGGATGAAATCCCTAGGAAAGAGTTCGTTGAAATGCAGGCCGAAACACCGGAAATGGCGATTTTCATTATTAAATATCTCGCTTCCTGTTCATTGTAGCTCATTGCTCCAAGAGACTGTTTTGTAGGACTTACCATGTTCTACAATTCGACTGAGTTTCATAGTTCTGTGTCCAAAACTGTGGCGGGCTGTTCCAAACAAAATTCCGGGGCGCTATAAAGTTTTTTGTTCCGCCCCCTCATGAATTATGCACCGATTGTGCATATACTGCTCCTAACAATCCAGCAAGTTTCAGACAGCTTTGACAAAGTACATGTTAGCCGCACAGTTTTGCCCGAAAATCAGGCGAAAAGTCAATGGAGTCTGGGAGTTTTTGGGGAAAAGCGGTAGCGTGGACTTTGACGTGCCATCATGGCCTCGCCCTCCGATGAAAAGTTGTGATTTTGATAACTTTTCATTGCCATGGCCTTGAGAACACACAGGCCAAGTTTCAAGCACATGGGATGAAATCCCTAGGAGAGTGTTTGAAATGCAGCCGAAACACCGGAAATGGCGTTTTCATTATTAATATCTCGCTTCCTGTTCATTGTAGCTATTGCCCAAGAGACTGTTTTGTAGGACTTACCATGTTCTAAATTCGACTGAGTTTCATAGTTCTGTGTCCAAAACTGTGGCGGGCTGTTCCAAAAAAATTCCGGGGCGCTAAAAGTTTTTTTGTCCCGCCCCCTCATGAATTATGCAGCCGAATTGTGTATATTACTGCTCTTAACAATCCCAGCAAGTTTCAGACAGCTTTGACAAAGTACATGTTAGCCGCACAGTTTTGCCCGAAAATCAGGCGAAAAGTCAATGGAGTCTGGGATTTCTGGGGAAAAAGCGGTAGCGTCGACTTTGACGTGCCGTCATGGCCACCCCTCCGATGAAAAGTTGTGGTTTTGATAAACTTTTCATTGCCATGGCCTTGAGAACACACAGGCCAAGTTTCAAGCACATGGGATGAAATCCCTAGGAAAGAGTTCGTTGAAATGCAGGCCGAAACACCGGAAATGGCGATTTTCATTATTAAATATCTCGCTTCCTGTTCATTGTAGCTCATTGCTCCAAGAGACTGTTTTGTGGACTTACCATGTTCTAACTTCGACTGAGTTTCATAGTTCGTGTCCAAAACTGTGGCGGGGCTGTTCCAAACAAAATTCCAGGGGGCGCTATAAGTTTTTTTGTCCCGCCCCCTCATGAATTATGCACCGAATGTGCATAATACTGCTCCTAACAATCCAGCAAGTTTCAACA
Source organism: Larimichthys crocea (assembly GCF_000972845.2). NCBI lineage: Eukaryota > Metazoa > Chordata > Actinopteri > Sciaenidae > Larimichthys > Larimichthys crocea. The sequence continues at coordinate 92,254 of NW_020854308.1, read as the reverse complement.
GCTTTGACAAGTACATGTTAGCCGCACAGTTTTGCCCGAAAATCAGCGAAAAGTCAATGGAGTCTGGGGTTTTTGGGGAAAAGCGGTAGCGTGACTTTGACGTGCCGTCATGGCCCGCCCTCCGATGAAAAGTTGTGATTTTGATACTTTTCATTGCCATGGCCTTGAGAACACACAGGCCAAGTTTAAGCACATGGGATGAACCCTAGGAAGAGTTCGTTGAAATGCAGGCCGAACACCGGAAATGGCGATTTTCATTATTAAATATCTCGCTTCCTGTTCATTGTAGCTCATTGCTCCAAGAGACTGTTTTGTAGGACTTACCATGTTCTACAATTCGACTGAGTTTCATAGTTTCTGTGTCCAAACTGTGGCGGGGCTGTTCCAAACAAATTCCAGGGGGCGCTATAAAGTTTTTTTGTCGCCCCCTCATGAATTATGCAGCCGAATTGTGCATAATACTGCTCCTAACAATCCCAGCAAGTTTCAGACAGCTTTGACAAAGTACGTTAGCCGCACAGTTTTGCCCGAAAATCAGGCGAAAAGTCAATGGAGTCTGGGATTTCTGGGGAAAAAGCGGTAGCGTCGACTTTGACGTGCCGTCATGGCCACGCCCTCCGATGAAAAGTTGTGATTTTGATAACTTTTCATTGCCATGGCCTTGATAACACACAGGCCAAGTTTCAAGCACATGGGATGAAATCCCTAGGAGGAGTTCATTGAAATGCAGGCCGAAACACCGGAAATGGCGATTTTCATTATTATATCTCGCTTCCTGTTCTTGTAGCTTTGCTCCAGAGACTGTTTTGTAGGACTTACCATGTTCTACAATTCGACTGAGTTTCATAGTTCTGTGTCCAAAACTGTGGCGGGGCTGTTCCAAACAAAAATTCCAGGGGGCGCTATAAAGTTTTTTTGTCCCGCCCCCTCATGAATTATGCAGCCGAATTGTGCATAATACTGCTCCTAACAATCCCAGCAAGTTTCAGACAGCTTTGACAAAGTACATGTTAGCCGCACAGTTTTGCCCGAAAATCAGTCGAAAAGTCATGGAGTCTGGAGTTTTTGGGGAAAAGCGGTAGCGTGGACTTTGACGTGCCATCATGGCCTCGCCCTCCGATGAAAAGTTGTGATTTTGATAACTTTTCATTGCCATGGCCTTGAGAACACACAGGCCAAGTTTCAAGCACATGGGATGAAATCCCTAGGAAAGAGTTCGTTGAAATGCAGGCCGAAACACCGGAAATGGCGATTTTCATTATTAAATATCTCGCTTCCTGTTCAATAGCGCCCCCTGGAATTTTTGTTTGGAACAGCCCCGCCACAGTTTTGGAAACAGATCTATGAAACTCAGCCGAATTGTAGAACATGGTAAGTCCTACAAAACAGTCTCTTGGAGCAATAAGCTACAATGAACAGGAAGCGAGATATTTAATAATGAAAATCGCCATTTCCGGTGTTTCGGCCTGCATTTCAACGAACTCCTCCTAGGGATTTCATCCCATGTGCTTGAAACTTGGCCTGTGTGTTCTCAAGGCCTTGGCAATGAAAAGTTATTAAAATCACAACTTTTCATCGGAGGGCGTGGCCATGATGGCACGTCAAAGTCCACGCTACCGCTTTTCCCCAAAAACTCCCAGACTCCTTTGACTTTTCGCCTGATTTTTGGGCAAAACTGTGCGGCTAACATGTACTTTGTCAAAGCTGTCTGAAACTTGCTGGGATTGTTAAGAGCAGTATTATGCACAATTCGGCTGCATAATTTATGAGGGGCGGGACAAAAAAACCTTATAGCGCCCCCTGGAATTATTGTTTGGAACAGCCCCGCCACATTTTGGACACAGAGTCACGAAACCCAGCCGATTTGTAGAACATGGCAAGACCTACAAGAAAGTCTCTTGGACCAATGGGTTAAAATGAACAAGAAGCGAGATATTTAAGAATGAAAACCGCCATTTTTGCTGTTTCGAGCTGGTTGAGAAGGGTCATGTTTGAATGAACTCCTCCTAGGGATTTTATCCAATTCACTTCAAACTTGGTAGGTGTGTTCACATAGACTTCCCGAGTAAAAGTTATCAAAATGATGGATTTTGAGGAAACGCTGTGGGCGTGGCGATCAATAAAACAATTAAGAAATCGCCAAGAATCCCCTGCTGATTGCTTGTAATTCTCAGACACTCACGTGTTGTGCTTCCATACACTTTCTAAGAGCTGTCTGAAACTTCTTGTGGTTGTTCAGACCAATATTATGCACAGTTCGGGTGCATAATTAATGAGCAGGCAGGGCAAAAGTGCTCTATAGCGCCCCCTTGAATTTTTCTTTGGAACAGCCCCGTCACAGTTTTGGACACAGAGTCACGAAACTCAGCTCAATTATAGAACCTGACAAATCCTACAAAATAGTCTCTTGGAGCAATGGGCTACAATGAACAGAAGGCGAAATATTTAAGAATGAAAATCGCCAATTTCAGTGTTTCGCCCTGGTTGACAAGGGGTCATGTTTGAACGAACTCCTTCTAGGGATTTTATCCAATTCACTTCAAACTTTGTAGGTGTGTTTACATAGACTTCCTGAGTAAAAGTTATCAAAAGTATGAATTTTGAGGAAACTGTGTGGGCATGGCGCTCTATGCACATTTCCACATGCGCACATTTCGATGTGCGCACATCTGCGAGGGCCCGACCATCGCTGCTTTAAATTGTAGTTCTTTTTTATATTTTATAAAACATTTTCATTTATTCTATCTATCTATCTATCTATCTATCTATCTATCTATCTATCTATCTATCTATCTATCTATCTATCTTATCATTCATTTGCAGTTTCAGTTTCACAAAAATGCAATAATACAATATAAAATACAGCTTATAAGGACTAATATCCAAATGGTTTTATTTAAATCCACCTTCCCCAGATATGTGCTTCAGTGTTGATGTGAACCTAATTAAATGTGCATGTGTGTGTATGTGTGTACTTTTTTTTAATTAAGTTAGTTGACACCCTTTGGATAGTGTTATTGCAATGTGACAGAGACCTCCTGGACAGTGACTAAACACACAGCGTTTTCATTTACCGGCTCATGCAGAGCATATGTGTGTTAATTTACCTTGTTTGTGTGTGTAGCTGTTAGTGTGTGTGTGGGAGTGTGGATGTGGGGGATAATTGCTTCAGGTGTCACACCATATCGGGCCATCTTTTTATTAGACCCTGACTGTAATGAGTAATTAACTTCCCACAGAGAACATGTTTGTTCCTCTGTTGATGTCATAAAGAAAGATATTACCAAGCTACGGGTCAGAATTTACTTTTCCATACCAGAGGCGCACAGAAACTAATGTGTTGCACTGTAAACCCATAAAATGTCTCCACCTTAATTTGTAGAACATTATAGTTTTGAAGCTACATCATGCTCATTTCATGTTTCTAGCCTAATTTTCAGATGGGAGATAGTGTACACTCGCAATGTAATAGGGAGTTTTCACGATTTACACAATGATAGCACTATGATGCACTATCAAGTTTTGTGTCTCAACACAATCTGTGTGTGTGTGTGGCAGGGGTTTTCTCATGATTTCCACCATTCAAGTGTTTTGTACACCATGAGGTCAAATACATAGTCACAACATTCACATTATCTTTGGCTTTGTCATATACAGAAAAGAGAGTGGGTACCCTCTTAGTGATATGATATGAGCAACATGTGCAAGGAATTGCAAATGACTTTTCGTTTTTGGTAATTCTAATACTTTTTGCATTAAGTAATGTAACATAACAAGTTACTTTGTAATAGTAATAATCTTGTAATGTAACAGATTACTTAAAAAAATGTTATCCTACCCTGATTATTAGATTGTCAAAAAGCAGTCATTAATTAACAATTTCTGCACTTGTACTGTTCAAACATTTCTGCGTAACATTGTGTTTTCTTCCTCAAATAAAGCTGAACATTGTCTTTCTTGTATTAATTGGTATGACCATGTAATGACATTGGTGTGCATTTGCAGAAATGTAATGAAATGGCAGTGTAACTTTTTAATGTGTCTCAGTAAAATGGTGTGTGGTGTGTTCATACTGTGGGCAGGTTCACACATAAGTGTGCAGCATAGATTATACAAGAAAAAACTGAATGTGTGCTTCAGGCCTTTGTTGCAATAATTAGTCTTGCCATCTGTGTGTCAGAGGGTGGCAGCCATACGCACTGTGTCTTGCCCTGACTTCAGCTTCAACTATACAGAGTGATCTGCTCACACTAAGAGTGCTACACCATTGTAGAGGTCTTACTGTCATTGAACGGCCAAATCACCAAGTTCCAAAGTCCATATTGCAAGTGGTTATTATATCGGATTGTTGATAGTAAAAACAGAAAGTAATTTTACTAATAGACATACATTATGTACTATATTTTCTCACTTATTTCTAGCTGTATGTTTCCGTGAAGATGATAGCTTTGTCATGGGTTGTGTACAAAGCACCAAACAAAAGGACCCAAATGCAGCCAAACTGCCAACCAAATTAATAGCAAAAAGGTGATACAAATGCTTGTAGGCAAAGAGTCCAAGCAGAATTTTTGGACTCCACAGGCGAACAGGAGATGGGTAACAGATACAGGTTTATGTTCAGATTCAGGACGTTGGAAAACAAAGTGTGATCTGATTTTGGTGGTTGTGACTCATTGGAGTTCGAGTCACAGATGAGCAGGTGGAACTGGGAGTCTGGAAAGTGGGACTGTTACCTTCTGTATGCGCTTTTTCTGAAACGCTCCCGGTGGGGTTTGAAGTTGCGTGGAGAACGTACCAAACAGCATCACGGCCGCGATGTGACAGAGGTGTACCCAGTGGGGTTTTGGGCAGAGCACTGCACGCTGTGCGAGGCCCTATTGGATTTCGAAAGTTTAAAAGTAAATCGCATTTTCAATGGGCTATATGTACTCTAAAACTCACGAAAATTTGCCTATCCCCCCACAGTCAGGTGTAAAATTACGTATTTCAGGGGTCTTACACATGGACGTACAAAAATGGCTCTACAGCGCCACCTACATGTATGTTTTCGGAGGGGCCCCTCGCCACGGTTTCATCCACGTGTACGAAATTTGGAGCAAGTATGTAACATACCGAGACACAAAAAAAAGTCTCCTGGTGACCCGGGCTACAGAGAAGCTTACGGCGTCCATTTTGTTCCAAATTTGGCCGTTTCGTGTTTTTGTGGTCATTTCCAGGGTTCGTATTTGAGCGAACTCCTCTTGGGGCTTTCATCCTATGTGTTTGAAACTTGGTGTGTGTGTTCCTAAGGCCTCGACAATGAAAAGTTATCAAAATCGCAACTTTTCATCAGAGGGCGTGGCCGTGACGGCGCGTCAAAGTCAACGGTGCTGATTTTTTTGAAAAAAATGTGACTCCATTGACTTTTTGGCTGATTTTTAGGCAAAACTATCGTCTCCAACGTAGCCTTGTGGCTAGCTAGCCTCCCACGGTTACTTTCAACATCCGACTGTATTTTGTCTAGTTCCACATTGACGGAGCCGATACCCTCAGTTAGAGAAAATTAATCAGCTTAAATGGCCTCTAATATTGCCTCTGTGTCTTCTCCCATCTGCTGAAGTTTGTCAAAGCATGTCTCCAGGTAAACAGGTGTGTCTCATACAGCAGGTGTAGATCCACTGTTCAACATTGATTTTGAGTTAATAGGTCACATGACCTGGAAGCTATTGAGCTTCAAAGCTCATATTTACATTATGAAATATACAAAAAAAATCCTAAAAAATATGACAAGTGTTAAAATTCTTTAAAAACAGGTGTGTCTCATACAGCAGGTGTAGATCTACTGTTCTACATTGATTTTGAGTCAATAGGTCACATGACCTCAAAGCTATTGAGCTTCAAAGCTCATATTTACATTATGAAATATATTAAAAATTCATAACAAATATGACAAGTGTTAAAATTCTATATTAAAAATTCATAACAAATATGACAAGTGTTAAAATTCTATAAAAACATGTGTGTCTCATACAGCAGGTGTAGATCTACTGTTCAACATTGATTCTGAACCAATAGGTCACATGACCTGGAAGCTATTGAGCTTCAAAGCGCATATTTACATTATGAAATATATTAAAAATTCATAAAAAACATGACAAGTGTTAAAAAGGTGATAAAAACTTTCACTCAGTAAATAGCTATTGAAATAAAATACTAAAATTTGAATAACGCAACCTGTCTATCTAAGTTATAGGCCTCTTAATAAAGAGAAAACATGCATCACCAATAGTCTCAAGCCAGTAGTTGGCGCCAGCTGAACTTCCAGAACTCAAACCACATTGCCAGGTTGTGAGTTGAGTTCAGGGCCAGTCTTAGCTATGGGCAATGTGGGCGGCCGCCCAGGGCGCAGTCTACGTGGGGGGCGCACGGGGTGTTTGCCCAGGGCGCAAATGTGGCCAGGACCGGCGCTGGTTGAGTTACTCAATGGGTCGTTTCAGGAAAGGGAAAAGACAGAAGACCCAAGACCTCTGGCAGTTAGCTGGAGGTCGGGATGCTCTTTTGAAAACATTAATAAAACATAAAATATCAGACAGTGCGACAGCAGAGAAGTGGATGGCAGTCACTCTGGATATTTTCAAAAAAAGTCACCCAAAATTCATCAAGTGGATGAAAGTCATATGGACGGAAAACAGGAGAGGATTAAGAACGGAGGTGCTTGAAGGTAGGCCACTGTTATATTTATTTATTTATTTATTTATTTATTTATTGTATTATTTATTTATTATTTTAATCATTACGTAGAGTTGAAGCCTATGGTATACCACTGTTTGCACCATTAGAAGGGCCAAGGAAGACATGACAGGGCGTCGCCTCCGAGATGTAGAATGTCTGCTATAGAAAAGAAATAAATATATTTTCAGGAGTCTGCCTGAAAGAGCACACTCCCCACACTTGGCACACTTAAAATTCTTTTCGAAATTTTTCTAGTTGAGTGTGCCTGCGCACACTATGTTATCCACCGCGCTTATTAGTGTGGACGCCCTGTCCACACTATTGTTATTATTTTGATTCTTCTGTACGTTTTTTTTTTTTGCCGTGCTTCTGCTCCCACAAATCCTGTGTACAAACATAAAAATAATACCAATTAACTTGAGAGGAGAAAATTTCCAGAAGGAGCAGGGAGCACCTGCTCTTTAACTGACTAGTGAATGTTTACATAATTTTCGCCTGAAAATCGGCAGAGATATGGTCCACGAGATGAGCATGCTCATGGTCATTTCGGTTTTTGGTTAGCGGCATTTCTAGCTTTTTGTCATGTTCAACCATAAGGGCTTCAGTGTTCAATACAGTGAATTGTAGAATATTTCACCATGTTATTTTTAACACAGAACCTAACTACAGAATTAAAGATTATTTTGTCTAAATATAAAAATCTATGACAAATCCAAATATGACTACTCACTTTTGTTAATGTTTTCAGGTCTGGGAACCCATGACAGTGGTGGGGAAGATGACCAGGACCAGACCACAACAGAAGGTGAACAAGTAGGACAATATATGTCGAGTGACAAATCCATCAGTAGAGTATGACTACTCACTTTTGTTAATGTTTTCAGGTCTGGGAACACATGACAGTGGTGGGGAAGATGACCAGGACCAGACCATAACAGAAGGTGAACAAGTAGGACAATATATGTCGAGTGACAAATCCATCAGTAGAATATGACTACTCACTTTTGTTAATGTTTTCAGGTCTGGGAACCCATGACAGTAGCAGGGAAAATGACGAGCAAGGCAACATACAGTCTTCGCCACAGACCAGAGACCAGGGCCAGACCAGAACAGAGGGTGAAGAGGTAAGAAACAATAAACTGGATGGCAATTAAACCTACAACACACACCCCCATGAAACAGACTCATCCAGCCCTGTGTGCAGTTGAACAATGGATAGGACTATCACGAATTTGTACTTTTGTTGTGTGTGTTGTTAATTTTTCCTTAAATTTTTTTGGCAGATTTCCAGCAGTGCCTCCAGTTCATCATCACAAGGCATAGCAGAACCACACTTCTTCACCCATAAGTTGCCCGATAAGCCATGTTTCTTTCACATTTCACGTTATGATTGGACTCAACTAAAACGACAACAACAAAACAGACAATTCAAGACATTACACTGGACTAATGTCATTTCAAAAGGCTTACGAACTGTGCATCCTTATTGCTCTTTTGGATTTAAAAGGCACAGTGTCAGAAAAGTAGGATCCAAGAAAGCCTGTCCAGCCTTTACCTGCTCTGGATACTGCCTTTTCGAAGAGTGTAGTGTTCAGGTCATTGTGAGAGTGGAGAGTGAATACTCACTGAAGGCAGAGGTAATTTTTCACGGGGACATGGTGCAGCACAGATCGGACCAGCTCAAGAGAAGGCCAATAAGATCAAATGAAAGAAAAAGAATTTCAGAGGAACTCAGCTCAAAACTTCCAAGACAATACCATCTTGAGAGCTTTATGAAGCTGGAGGAGGATGTGCTGGAATCGGGATGCAGAGACAATGTACCCACCACAGGAGTTTTGAAAAACATCGGGTACTGTGAGAGGAAAAAAAATAGGTTGCATAAGAATGAAATGATAAGTCTGCAACTCCTCTCTGACAAAGAAAAAGAGGAAAAGCTAATACAAAAAATTATTCTTCAGCCCAAAGGACTTATGCTCTGGTCAAAAGAGACAATATGTCCCTTCCATAAACGATCAAAGACTGATGTGGTTTATTTAGATGCAACAGGCAGCGTCATAAAAAAAGACAAAGGAGAAAGTGCACCTATTTACATTTATGAACTTGTGGTAAGACATCCACTAAAAGGTTGCTCCCCAGTCCCTGTAGCTACATTTGTGACCGCAAAACATACCACTGCATCAGTGTCATACTTCTTAGGCTCCTTTATCACGGACTGCATGAAAGCACATGGAAGGACAATTAGAAAAAGGCCAGTGATGTACATTTGTGATGGCTCTGCTGTTTTGATGCAGGCTATTTCACAAAACCTGTGTGGACTGAGCCTTGCAGAGCTTCTTGCCCAGTACTACAGCATTGTAACTGGAAAAGCAAAGAGGAGTGTCATTGAACTTCCAATTCTTCATCGGTGTTTAAGTCACGTCATGAAGAATGCTAAGGGCCTCTGCAAAAAACAGTGAGTTAGTGATGCCTTCTTCTGCAAAATTTCAATATGGTGTTGTATTGGCAATATTTATATGTACTTCTAAAAATCTTTCCCATAGTGCTGGCAAACACTACCTCCTATGTATGCATCTGCTGGGGCTTATGACTCAAGCTACAACACTAGAACAACTAGACGAGGTTGTAGTGAGTGCGTCTGTGGTTGTCTCCAGTCCATCAAGTGGTGAGAATGTTGAAAAACATTTTCATAACCTGCAGACACTACTCACCTCAACTGCGCAGCTAGTCATAAAAGACTCTGACATCACTGATGAAGACTTTGAGGTAAGTTATCCTGTTGTACTTGTTTACTAATTTACATGTTTAGTTTTTTTGCGAGTTATGGATTATTTACAGTAGGTCTTTGGCCATGTGTGTATTTGTGTGTTTCTGAGAGGTTTCTGGTGTTGATTTTTTTCTTTCATAGATGTTGACCTGACTATTTGTTGTTTGGGTTAAAAATATTGATGCATTGACAACACAAACTATGTAGTCAACATATACAAAATTGCATGTACCACAGAAACAGGTTCATGTTCTAAAAAATAATTGGCACTGTCCAATGAACATGACCAAATGACATGTGACATGAACAGAATTGGGCCTCTTACAGGATGAATCAAGTCCAACACCATTTGATGAGCATTTTAAAGAAGTGATCCAGCAGGCACCTCTGGACACACAGGGAGAGCCAAATGGGTACTACTGCCCCACCCTCATCCACAAGCTTCAAAAGTACTTTCTGCCTCAGGCAGTTCTGTGGTCTGGACTGTTACTCGGTAAGTCTGGTTACTCCCCTACATGTATTAAGGTATTTCAGATTGTTGTTGTAATTATTAAAGTACGGTACTTGTATTGCAGGAGACCTTGGACGGCATGGAACAGGTCCTGTTTATGACATGCTCTCAAAAAAGTACAAAAGAGCTGCCCAGAAATCGACACAGGTAAGTGCAAGTGTTAATGTAAGTTAACAGGTAACCATAAACTGCTCTAAGAGAATTATCTTTAGATTTGTGGGCACAGTAATTGAAATAATAGTATACTACAGGGTGTCCATGGGGTAATAAAAAGTATTAAAAGATAGTAAATCAACTTAGAAAAAATGAAGGCCCTAAAAAAGTATTTAATGTCTGATTGTAAGATTTTTTGATTGATGATTTAGTGTAATTTTGTTTATTAAAAGTTTGCCAGAATTTATTACATAGACTGTACAATACAGCTATTTTCCATAGCGCACAGCGGTAGACACAGGATTGTTCTGTGTAGTACATACATTAAAGTTCTCCGTCGCTATTTCCGTCATTCACAGAGGCCACAGAGGCCATTTGTGAGATCAACCCGTATAACCCATATTAAATGGTTCAATTCAACCTCAGGATTTCTACATAAGACCTGTACTAACATGAACCCACTTTAAATTCAACATATCTGTAATAGAATTACACCAAAGATAACAAGACCCAGGGCATCATGGAGAAGTGTCAGTGGGATCTGAAAAGGATCCGTTTTCACCACAAGAGGCTTACCAGATTTGATGATTTTTTTCACACCTACAAGAAGGTGCATCAAGCTCTTTTGAGAGAACACAAGGACTCTCTAAAAATCAAGAAGAAGGTATGATATTTTCACTGTTTTTCTGGTTAATGTAATTGTCCTTCACATTACTTACTATTACAAACCTCAAATGAATAATACTAGACCAAAAGAACTGCAGATTACCAAAAAGAGGTTAATTAAAAACAATACATCTCTCTGTTTATTGTAACAAGACACACAGGGTCGATGTTGAACGGTGGAAACAGAGGAAGCAGGGAAGGAGAGGTGTATACGTTTCAACAATGACCAAGCCCTTTAAATTTGAGAAACCAAGAAACACGGTACTTAATGACAAGATGCTGTAGTGTTTACCAAGGTGTATCGTATTATGTTGTTATATATTATATTATATAAAAAGAGGATTTACTGTAACATTGTGATTATCAGGTTCAGACGAAGAAGATGTCCAACAAGAGCAAAGTAGAGGAGAAGGACACAGACACCGATGCCACTCTTTTTAAACAGGACACACAGCCTCAGGTTATTGTTTAATAACTTGTGTAATCGTATGTGTAATTTTCTTGGGGTGTGTGATTGTCTCTAAACACAGTGTATAGAAAGTCAGCTATATAGTAAGACATATAGAATACAACCCCTTCACTTTTGATAATAATGTTAATGTGCATACTCTAATAATGTACATCTGTTGTAATGGGAGATGTACGGATGTCATGTAATTATTGAGTCTTGTTTATAACAGCCCAAGTCTCCACATCAGCCGCCCTCCATTTATTTTCCAGTATTCCATGCATGAACCTAACCTGATGCATAACATGTGTACTGTACAGCTGGATACAGAACCAACCATCCAAACAAACATTGCCACTTTGCTGGAGGAGGCGGGACGACCACCATCCACCAAAATGCAAGAAGATGAACAGCTGGTAGGAGTAATCATCACTACTGATAGGAGTATTCTCACTTTTTGAATGCATATCCAACAAAAATTACATCACTCAGTAAGCATTTTATTCCTGCATATGTTTTGGACTTAACTTAAAAAGCCCAGAGTTTGAGATTCTTGATTATTATTTGATTCCATTTGTAATCTATTTTAAATAGAGTAATCTGATTACATGAAGAATTGAGATATTATACTTTTTTCCCAGCTACAATCACTGTGGAAAAGAGAAAGAACTGAAGTGGTAGTTGCAGTAATACCATCTGCCAACCGGTCAGGTTCCAGTTTCCTAATACATCACAGTGAACTGTGTTCACTGCGACCTCACCAGTGGCTGACAGGCGAGGTATTTGATAGTTTAAACGTTACCCACAAGATAAGCAAAAATCACATATGAAGTTGTTGTGCATATTTTATTGGAGTAATTACTCTGAGGTTTAAGAAAAAAGTAAACACCTTTCAATACAATTACTGTACATAGTACTTTTTGTAGATTTAAAATTGTTGTTTGATCAGCTGTATATCCTGTCTTCTCCATATCAGGTTATGGAGGGTCTGTTCCATCTTTTTGCCAAACAGCTCAACCTTGGAAGGGCCATTTTCCTCCTCGACCATTACACAGCTGGTGTAATACTCTTTGGAACATCAGACAGAGTCAGACAGCACAGCCTGCGAAAGGTAATGCTCGTTTTCATTTCTCTATCTCATCCAGACCTCAAGATGCTGACTTGCCTAACTAAAATATTTGAAATTAAATATGTGTGTTGAAGGATTTTGTGTATGTAATGTAAAAATTGAAGTTGATCAATTTTGAGAATATGATATATCATTAAAGAGAAAAGTATTTTTTATTGAGAATTACTTGTGTGTTTTTATTGATATTACAGACTGACTTCACCAACTATGAGGCCATACTGTCTTTTGTAAATGTTGGGGGAGTACACTGGAAGTTACTGGTCAGTGGTTGTTACTTCATCTGCCAAAAGTGCTGTATTCTTACTGGACCCAATGGCAAATAAATCCAAGAAAGCTGAGTCTGCAGATGCTGCAAAACGAATACAGTAGGTCATTTTTTTTCTCCTAAAGAACAAACCTGTCATGGACTTATAGGCTGACCTGGCAATCCTGGCAGTCAGTTGATGTAGGTGTGAGGGTCATGAGCTCATTAAATCTACCTGGGCCCTCCACCCTATAAAAGCTTGGCCATGTGATTTCTGACTTTCTCATCCACCTGCTGACATCTTTTTGGTTTCGGTGTAGCATTTTCACACCTCCACAGCACACAGACCACTCATCCATGCATAGCATTCACGCTAAATCCTAAAAACTCCCTCACCTTGTTGTATGTTCTTTTTGTTATTTAGTCACATTTTATTTGTTCTTTGTTCAACTTTGTGTGCTCTCTGTCCTTATCACATTTACAGAGCCATTTTGTGACAATGAGAAATTTTGAAAGAAAAAGATACTATCTGGTCTCATATAATGTTCCCTTGTTTAGTCAAAATGTTGCTATTAATTTTATAAAACTGAGATCACAAATTTTATTCATTTAAAGGCCATTATTTTTTAAGCATTACTTTCATATCGATATTTCAAGTGTATTGATACACCATGTGTTTTTCATAGGGATTATATGCTGTTCAGAAAGATCGCCTTTGGCAAGAATGACTGGGGGAGACTCAGGTGGAGGGGATTAACCATGGACCATCCTGTACAACGTGACACATGTAGTTGTGGGGTCATCGTTACTATGGTAATGTCCATATGTGTCTGTTTCTTGCAGTATTTATTTTTCTCTGTCAAACATTATGAGTCAGACTTCTGGTGCTTAACTGTAAAATTCAATATATATAATGTAACGTGTATACAACATAGTTTGTCATGTTTTAGGTGACACATTACTGTTTGTCCAATCAAATCACTTTTGACGTTCTACTGCGCTGTCCTTCACAAATAATGTTTCAAAGATGACAAGCTTAATTCTGCATTATTATTATTATATATTGTTGATGTAGATGGCAAAGGCAGTGATGGAGGCATATCCTGCGTTACCTGCCATGTCCTTTGGCACATCTAAGAAGGAGATGGCATCGGAAAGGACAAAGTTTGCCCTGGAATTGCTGAGTGACTCAGGTAAGTCATTGTTCTTTTCTTTATATTAAATATTTCATCTTGTTAAAACATAAGAAATAGAAAATATCAAAATAATCTACATCCTCTAAAAAATATTCCACACAGTACCTTTTATTTTAGTGAAAGGTGTCATATATTTTAAGAAAAAATTCAAATACATCTCAGATTAACTCAAAAATCCTATCACAAAATCAGAAATAACTCTATGCAAACTTCTATACAGTCAAATGCAGATGACAGTTAGCAATTAGGTGTGGAAGTTTTCTTTCTTCACTAAGGAACAATAATAGTGACAGTTTAATTTCTTTGATACACTTGAAACCTCCTTCCGTATTTATGATTAGAAATGATCCAGCTGACAAGCCACATTGATAGCTACACAGCTGTCAATTAGGTGTGTAATGTGTACATATGACAATATGTCAACAGTAACAGAAAATAATTTCATTTCAGTGTTAGACCTGGACAGCTACTGCGTGATGTGCTGTGCCTCCAAGCCCCCTGGATCAGGACCTCCAATGACTCGATGGGTGCGTTTTTTCACTGTTTATTATTTATCATTTATGATTTGTGGTTTATTGTATAGTTATAGAGGAGTGTTTCTAAGCAAACTACAGTACAAATTCACTATACTGTAAGCAATGTCATGGGATACCTAACTTTCCAACATCCCTAAATACAATACATAAAAAGACAGTAAAGGTTGAGATAGTTAACTTTGCCAGAACGTTAGGTTACTGTCCTCTACACAGACAGAGAGAGACCCTAGCTTTCAAATCTTTATTAGAATAATGCCGTGTTCTAAAGCAGAGGAAATCCAGTGGTGCCACATACTTATACAGTATCAATGACTTCAAGATGCTGGCATTTAGCTATTTAATTATAAAAGATAACTCTGGGATCTTTTTTGTAACTCATACACTCTACTAAAGCTCATAAAGGGTCTTACAAACATGAAAGATAACAGATTTGCAGACAAACAATGCGATGCAGACTATTATTTGATGTGAGAAAATAATTATCCCTATGTACTCATAATGGACAAGGACAAGACGGGAAATAATTATTACCGGGATATGGTAAGTGATAAAGTGATTAGATTTTAAGAACAGCACATTACACACATTGGAAAAGTATAATGACATGACGTGTAAGACATAATCGTCTTTATAGCAATGAATATAAATGATTATAGCACACATTTTCTTTTTGTCTACAACCACAAATAACTCTCTGTGGCATACTTCAATGGCATTGCTGAGAATATTATACTGATATTGTCTTTGTTGACTTACTTTACAGATACAGTGTGACACCTGCGAAAGGTGGTTTCATGAAGAGTGCCTTGATCTGGAGGAAGAGTCGCTGCTAAAAGCGCCCTTTGCGCCCTTTGCAACTAAAAAAATGATATATGTACCTACTTGTTTGAGTTGTTGATTGCTTGTTATTATTATTGTTATTATTATTCTTGTTATTATTGTTGTTATTATTATTGTTATTATTATTATTATTGTTGTCATTATTCTTGTTATTATTATTCTTGTTATTACTCTTGTTATTATTATTCTTGTTATTATTCTTGTTATTATTATTGTTATTATTATTCTTGTTATTATTATTATTGTTATTATTGTTATTATTATTGTTGTTGTTGTTGTTTAGTGTTGTTCATTTCTAATAAATATTAATGTCATTATTACCTTGAAAGCATTGTATTTGCTTAGAATCAATGTAGAACAGTAGATCTACACCTGCTGTATGACACACACCTCTTGTTATATCATTTTGACATTTGTCATATTTTTTATGAATTGTTTTGTATATTTCATAATGTAAATATGAGATTTAAAGCCCAATAGCTTCCAGGTCATGTGACCTATTGACTCAAAATCAATGTTGAACAGCCTATGTACACCTGCTGTATGAGACACACTCCTTTTTATAGAATTTTAACACTTGTCATATTTTTCTATGATTTTTTTAATATATGTCATAATATAAATATGAGCTTTGAAGCTCAATAGCTTTAAGGTCATGTGACCTATTGACTCAAAATCAATATAGAACAGTAGATCTACACCTGCTGTATGAGACACACCTGTTTTTAAAGAATTTTAACACTTGTCATATTTTTAATGAATTTTTAATATATTTCATAATGTAAATATGAGCTTTGAAGCTCAATAGCTTTGAGGTCATGTGACCTATTGGTTCAGAATCAATGTTGAACAGTAGATCTACACCTGCTGTATGAGACACATCTGTTTTTATAGAACTGTAACACTTGTCATATTTTTAATAGATTCACAATTGAAATATGAGCTTTGAAGCCTCAATAGCTTTGAGGTCATGTGACCTATTGACATCAAAATCAAATGTTGAACACCTATGTACACTGCTGTATGACACACACTCCTTTTTATAAATTTTAACACTTGTCATATTTTTTATGAATTTTTTAATATATGTAAATATGTAAAATATGAGTTTAAGCTCAATAGCTTGAGGTCATGTGACCTATTGTTCAAATCAAATGTAAGAAGTAGATCACACCTGCTGTGTATGAGACACACATGTTTTTTAGAACTGTAACACTTGTCATATTTTTTATGAATTTTTATATATATTTAATAATGTAAATATGAGCTTTGAAGCTCAATAGCTTTGAGGTCATGTGACCTATTGACTCAAAATCAATGTTGAACAGTAGATCTACACCTGCTGTATGAGACAACACCCTGTTGTATAAGAATTTTAACACTTGTCATATTTGTTATGATTTTTTAATATATGTCCACAATGTAAATATGAGCTTGAAGCTCAATAGCTTTGAGGTCATGTGACCTATTTGACTCAAATCAATGTAGAACAGTGATCACACCTGCGTTTGAGACACACCTGTTTTTATAGAATTTTAACACTTGTCATATTTGTTATGATTTTTTAATATATGTCAAATGTAAATATGAGCTTTGAAGCTCAATAGCTTTGAGGTCATGTGACCTATTGACTCAAAATCAATGTTGAACAGCCTATGTACACCTGCTGTATGAGACACACTCCTTTTTATAGAATTTTAACACTTGTCATATTTTTCTATGAATTTTTTAATATATGTCATAATGTAAATATGAGCTTTGAAGCTCAATAGCTTCCAGGTCATGTGACCTATTGGTTCAGAATCAATGTAGAACAGTAGCTCTACACCTGCTGTATGAGACACACATGTTTTTTAGAACTGTAACACTTGTCATATTTTTTATGAATTTTTATATATATTTAATAATGTAAATATGAGCTTTGAAGCTCAATAGCTTTGAGGTCATGTGACCTATTGACTCAAAATCAATGTAGAACAGTAGATCTACACCTGTTGTAGGAGACACACCGTGTTTTATAGAATTTAACACTTGTCATATTTGTTATGATTTTTTAATATATGTCACAATGTAAATATGAGCTTTGAAGCTCAATAGCTTTGAGGTCATGTGACCTATTGACTCAAATCAATGTAGAACGTATGTAAACCTGCTGTATGAGACACACATCTTTTTATAGAATTTTAACACTTGTCAATTTTTTATGAATTTTTTAATATATGTCATAATGTAAATGAGATTTGAAGCTCAATAGCTTGAGGTCATGTGACCTATTGGTCAGAATCAATGTAGAACAGTAGATCTACACCTGCTGTAGGAGACACACCTGTTTTTAAAGAATTTTAACACTTGTCATATTTTTTATGATTTTTTTGTATATTTCATAATGTAAATATGAGCTTTGAAGCTCAATAGCTTCCAGGTCATGTGACCTATTGGTTCAAAATCAATGTAGAACAGTAGCTCTACACCTGCTGTATGAGACACACATGTTTTTTAGAACTGTAACACTTGTCATATTTTTTATGAATTTTTATATATATTTAATAATGTAAATATGAGCTTTGAAGCTCAATAGCTTTGAGGTCATGTGACCTATTGACTCAAAATCAATGTTGAACAGTAGATCTACACCTGCTTGTATGAGACACACCTGTTTTTTAAAGAATTAACACTTGTCATATTTGTTATGATTTTTTAATATATGTCACAATGTAAATATGAGCTTTGAAGCTCAATAGCTTTGAGGTCATGTGACCTATTGACTCAAAATCAATGTAGAACAGCCTATGACACCTGCTGTATGAGACACACTCTTTTTTATAGAATTTAACACTTGTCATATTTTTCTATGAATTTTTTATATATTTCATAATGTAAATATGAGATTTGAAGCTCAATAGCTTTGAGGTCATGTGACCTATTGGTCAGAATCAATGTAGACAGTAGATCTACACCTGCTGTATGAGACACACTGTTTTTTAAGAACTGTAACACTTGTCATATTTTTTATGAATTTTTAATATATTCATAAGAAATATGAGCTTTGAAGCTCAATAGCTTTGAGGTCATGTGACCATTGGTTCAGAATCAATGTAGACAGTAGATCTACACCTGCTGTATGAGACCACCATTTTAAAGAATTTTAACACTTGTCATATTTATATGAATTTTTAATATATTTCATAATGTAAATATAAGCTTTGAAGCTCAATAGCTTTGAGGTCATGTGACCATTGACTCAAAATCAATGTAGAACAGTAGATCTACACTGCTGTATGAGACACACCTTTTTAAAGAATTTAACACTTGTCATATTTTATGAATTTTTATATATTTCAAATGTAAATATGAGCTTAAAGCTCAATAGCTTGAGGTCATGTGACCTATTGATCAAAATCAATGTAGAACAGTAGATCTACACCTGCTGTATGAGACACACTCTCTTTTATAGAATTTTAACACTTGTCATATTTTTCTATGAATTTTTTAAATATGTCATAATGTAAATATGAGTTTGAAGCTCAATAGCTTGAGGTCATGTGACCTATTGGTTCAGAATCAATGTAGAACAGTAGATCTACACCTGCTGTATGAGACACACCGTTTTTAAAGAATTTTTAACACTTGTCATATTTTTATGATTTTTTGTATATTTCATAATGTAAATGAGCTTTGAAGCTCAATAGCTTCCAGGTCATGTGACCTATTGTTCAGAATCAATGAGAACAGTAGTCTACACCTGCTGTATGAGACACACATGTTTTTTAGAACTGTAACACTTGTCATATTTTTTATGAATTTTTAATATATTTCAGAATGTAAATATGAGCTTTGAAGCTTAATAGCTTCCAGGTCATGTGACCTATTGACTCAAAATCAATGTAGAACAGCCTATGTACACCTGCTGTATGAGACACACTCCTTTTTATAGAATTTTAACACTTGTCATATTTTTCTATGAATTTTTTTATATATGTCATAATGTAAATATGAGATTTGAAGCTCAATAGCTTCGAGGTCATGTGACCTATTGGTTCAGAATCAATGTAGAACAGAGATCACACCTGCTGTATGAGAACAACCTGTTTTTATAGAATTTGTAACATTTGTCATATTTTTTAAAAATTTATTTTATTTTTTTAAATATATTTCATAATGTACATATGAGCATTTAAGCAGTGCAGGATCATACTTGTTTCATGAGACACACTTTTTTTTTTAAATCAAACCATTCTTCATATTTTATAAATACACGTTTAATACGTTTAACACCCACGTCTTATTTTGAAAACCGGATTTTATTTGCAGCGTTTCTCTTATTGACAGCATTGAGGGTTCCCGGCCACCGTAGCATTCCCTTTTCCTATTGGCTTACAGGAGCTCGGTGTTAGGGGGCGGCATATATACTATGTCTATGGGGGGCGGTACATCCTGTAGTTGTATTGTTCTCGATTGGCTGCCGCAATGTAAACCGGGAATCTTTTAAAAGTAACTGGGTGTGTGCTGTCGTGTTTGTCCAGCCGACTAACTGACTCAGTCCATTAACATTTACTTGGCGACATATTCAGTAATTTTGTTTAATATCTCATGGAGCAAGAAGCCCGGGAAAATGCTGGAACAAAGGAAACTGGAAATGAGATGAGAGAAATCGTACTGGTTGATACTGAGTCCTACGTCAACGTTGAAGTCGACGTGGAAAATAACGACGGGATTTCTGAAGTGGCACATAATGTGTCTGCTATAACACAAGGTCTGTGTGGTACAATGTTTATACTAACATTTAGCAGTATTAACTAGTTGTCATACGCCGTGTTGCGATGTTTGGATAAAACACTTTATCGTTATTGCGGGTCCCCAAAATCAAATTAACAGATGATAAATTATAGCGATCTATTCAAGGTACTTTCTGGTTAAGTCGAGTAATCGAGAAATTTAATCCTTTCTGCTTACACAATACTGCACGCAGCCGGCTTCTGTGTAAATAGGCCTATACATGTATAGCAGAGAGGCAGAGATACTCCGTACGTTGTCAGACAGGTTGCGATACTGGTCGCACTGGATAGTCTGGGCTTCGTAGTTGCAGAGTACCAGTAAAAATCAAGTGAGGCGTTCTGCTGAGGTGATGGTATTTCGGCCTCTAGCTGCTCCACAGCCAAATCTGCCCATCACCGTTACTTGTAAAATATAATTTGGACTCAACATTAATACTGGGTCCACAGCTGACCCATTTCATACATCTTGAGATTGGCTTTAAAATTTATTTGTATTTAACATAAACACACTTCTTAAAACTAATTTTCAGCTCTTGTTTATGAAACAGATTAAAAATATGGCAGAATATATATATATATATATTATTATTATTGTATTATATTATATTATTTGTTTAATATTTTAAGGGAAAACAATGCAAGTATAAGCAGCACTGATTAGTTTACTTTCTCTCTACTTTCTTTTGTATAGGAGTATAAATTCAATGGGTACTTACAAGTTAATATGTAATGTGAGTTTGTAATATACAATATAGTCAGAATGTAACATACTTTTTAATGGTTTAACAGATTTTAAAATCCTGTATTTACATAATAAATATCTAGTATTTGTTCTCAGATGTTTATTATGTAAATACCATAAAGGGCGCCAAAGCAAAGGGAAACTTAATAAATGCCATTGGAAACACCCATGATAATCTTACTATTTCATGTCAAAATTGCTGCTGTGAAAAAGGTCTATTATGTGACCGTAAACCTCATTGTTTAAAACTTTGACATCACCTTGATGGTGATGGCACTTAGTGGTTTTGTTGCAGACTGTAACCTCGTTTCCCAACCTCTCCTTCCTAATGTGAAGAACTGGGGCCCCTGAAACACACAAAACACAAATGTTCCATGCGCTTCAATGGCCAATGCATTTTACCTCTTTTGCTCTTCACATAGACCCACTCAAACATAAAAAACATAATTGGTCTAGGGTTGAATCAGTTGAGCTGTTCAATGTGAACCATAGAGGGTGGTTGCTACAATAATCTGAGCTCTGTCTACAGCACATGCAGCATTAGCAGAGTGTGTGTCACAGCTGAGTAGACGGTGTTGCATAGTTAACAGTGTCTTCATGGTGATGTGTTAATTGTTTTATTTAATGTGTCCATCTATCTATTAGCTGTAACCACTTATCCTCATCAGGTTCACGATTGGGCTGGAGTCTATCCCAGCTGACTTTGGGTGAAAGGCGGGGTAGACCCTGGACAAGTCACATGATTATTGCAGGGAATAATCTTGTTGCTGCTGTTTAATACAAACGCAACACTTCCGGTATCTGTCTCAAATGAAAAGCCATTTAGTGTTTGGGACAGAAACCATTAGGGCTGGGCACCGAATTCTGTGAAATTCGGTTCTTTCATGGCACCGACCAAAATGTGTCGGTTCTTATGCGTATCAAAACATGCCTCGTCTTTCGGTTCCACATTTCGATACCTAGAGGTTAATTATGCCATTATAGATAAGTCCGACCATCCAGGTACTTTACGTTCTTTTGACACGTCCAGGCATTTTTAGGTGAAATGACCCCGAACAAATGAATGGCGGTCTATTAGAAAATCAGCGCATTACATTTCTGAAGTGTAACCAAATATTATATACAGCTATTTATGAAGATCTAATCCCATGGCCAGCCAGTAGACTAGTTATATCAACTCTCTCCCAAGTACTGACCGGCGTCGCTATTTAGAAAGAGCGCACATTTTCGACTGCGGGGGACACAATCAGCCTGGAAAGGGCTAGTCTGTGCCCTGAGAAGGCAGACATGCTCATTTTCTTAAAGAAAAACTGTTAACTCAGGCCTGTGTGTGAATATGCGTGTGAGTGTTTGATTGAGAGAGTGTGTGTGTTTGTGTTCATGTTCTTTTTGCATTAGAAATAACTTGGAAATGTGAGGGTGCGTGTGTTTGTTAATGTAAATAACTTTAAAAAAGAAACTCCAATATGTGAAAAGGAATGTGTAATGCAAACTCCAATAGGCTAATTTTCTTAAAGAAAAACTGTTACGTTAGAGTACTTAGGTGTGTGTGCGTGTGTGTGTGTGTGTGTGTGTGTGTGTGTGTGTGTGTGTTTGAGAGTGAGTGTGTGTTTGTGTTCATGTTCTTTTTTGCACTGGAAATAACTTGGGAAAAAATAAACTCCAATTTGTGAAAAGGAATGTGTAATGCAATTTTCATTTTATTAGAATTGATATTATAAAATAGGTATCAAAAAAGGTATCGCTTGGGAACCGGTATCGGTACTGGTATTGAAAACTTTTGATTGATACCCAGCCCTAGAAATCATTTAGTCTTTCAGCTTTTATTGTGAACCACTTGCAAGAAAGTATTGTGGGATAACTTGCAACCCCAGTCTCATTGTGTTCTTGGTAGTGGCCGAGTCACCTGCAACCTGTAGTAGTTAAAATTTGCATCACCAGCTTGGTCTGGACTTTGGCGTCATTTCAAACCTGTTTCTAAATTGCTACATTGGCCCAAGCTTGGTCTCGTCAATCCTACTGAGACTATTACTAATGTAAACCAAAATGTGAGATGTTATTAAATAGTAAGTGTGCATAAACTTATCTATCTCTCTGCATAATTGGCAAACACTTGATGAGGCAAAGTTTGAACTTATGAACAGCTGAAGGCTAGAGACACTGAAGGTAGAGAAAAGAAAACTGAACTTGCTCTACAGGTGTTTGATCATATTTATGTTTGTCCAAAAGCTCTGTTTCAGAATGAAGATGAAGATGAGAGTGCTGGTGATGACAGTGGCACAGACCACTTCAATACTGAAAAGTTGGGGACTCAGCTGCAGAGATGTGAGCATCATGGAGGAGTGAATTCGAGTCTTCCTGACACCTTCCAGACCAGCCATCTGCTGTTCTATGAGAGGTTCAAGGTGTATCAGGACTACATGCTTGGTAACTAGAGACATAAGCTAAGACATCTCTTGTGAACAATGTCATTCGTCAAAAGGGCTGGGCGATATGAACCAAATGTCATATCTCTATATTTTTTTGGCTGAATGACGATACTCGATATATATCGTTATTTTTTCCGTTGCCGGATAATTTCATATGTCTGTTATTAATAGCCCGCCGGTAAATCTCACTCCCACCACTCATACTACAAATCCCACAATGCACTGCAACAGCTGACACACAGGTGTCAAGACCTGTGCACCACCTCTAACCCCGCTGCTTCGGTTGTTTACACACTAATCAGTGGTCCAGTGTTGACAACTTTGTAATTTTGTCACTATATATAGAGACTTTTCAGAGCCTCTAGAAATTAATTTTTTTCCCAAAAAGCAACTAGCAACAAATCTAGGAAGAAATGTATAGTTATTTTAACGCAAAATAAACAATATTGATATGAACAATATAGTCATGTGCTATATTGCCTTTAAAAAATATATCTATATTGATTAAAATATCGATATATCGCCCAGCCGTGTATCGCCAATAGTTATTGTCTGGAGTTTCCCTTTCACATGTCCAATAACGTGCAGTGAGGTGAGTGGGTACTGGGCCACTGTCTCTCTGCTGTACAGGTGACATTCCTTGGATCATTTATGAACAGTATAATCCCACCGTTTTCAGTAAGGGAGATGTGACTGCACCTTCAACCAATACCGTGCCTGACTAGGCATAACCCTGAAAGAGACAGACAGACACAGTCAGAGAGAGAGAGTGAGACCGAGAGAGAGAGGGGGGACGGGAGGGAGGGGGAGTCCCCTGGCAGTCTAGTCCTATGGCAGCATAACCAAGAGATGACCTGAGGCAGCCCTAACTCTGTCTCTGTCTCTGTCTGTCTGTCTGTCTGTCTGTCTGTCTGTAGGAGACTGTAAGCCCTCTGAGGTGAAGGCCTTTACAGCAGACTACCTGGAGAAGGTGGTGGAGCCATGTGATTGGTTGGCTCTGTGGTCCACTGATGTCTTTGATGTTTTGGTGGAGGTGAGACCAGCTTTCATACACATATCCTTTAATATTCCAAATGTACAGTATGTAATTTCTGCTGCGTGGGGGTCTTACACATCAAACACTTCAACAGTCGGCAAATTTCACAAAATTTGCCCCCCAAATGTATTGAAAACACCACAAAAAAATATTTAACATTGTCTTCTGCCAATCCCATTAAACTGAGGAATATGTTTCCGACATTTCTAGTAGACTAATACAAAGTTAATTCCAATTTCAATTTCAAGGTAAGTAGCTAATAATAGGGCAAATAACACAAAAACTAATTTTACCAATGTATAGTTAAGCACATTCACCTGTTTTCACACACAGATTCATGTAAGTATAAACACAAGTCTTACAGCCATTGAGAGATGACCTAAAGTTTGAGTGATGCCTCTCAGCTTAGAGTGGACATGAAACACCAAGATGTAGTTGCTTTAATTTACAAGATTCCCACTCTAAAAGGTCTTACAGGTTTAACACCTGTCAGTGAATATTTTTTTTAACCCATATTTGCAACAGATTTTCTCTATGTTGATAAAGCAAATATCCACACGACAGGTTGGTGGAGTCAGGGATTTCCACTTTATAGGAATGAGACGTTTAGCTAGGAGGGTTACAAAAGCTACCAGGTTGTTCTTATAATTTGGTATAGCAGGTATAAGGGTAACTCCAAATAGGGCAGTAACCGCTGTTGGTGTGAAAGAAACAGAGGTGACCTGTGAAATAATATTAAAAATCTCCAACCAAAAGGTATTCAGGGAAGGGCACGCCCAAAACATATGGAAATAAGTAGCCGGGTACTGGCGGCATCTGTCACAAATTGGATCAACATCACCATGTATTTTAGACAGTCTGACCTTAGTTAAATGACAGCGGTGAAGAATCTTACACTGTAGCAACCCGTGCCTAGCAGATATGGAGGAGGAATGGACCAGCCGCAGACACTCATCCCAAACATTATCTGTGAGTTCACATTGCAAATTGTTCTCCCATATCGTCCTAATAGTATGAAGTGAGGCTGGTTTTATAGAGTAAATGAGATTATATAACACAAAGATCATGCCCTTCGAAGCAGGCAGCGCGGTCAAGAATGGGTCCAGGCCAGTAGGTTCTGGTAAATTAGGAAAGCTAGGGTAAACATTTCTAACAAAGCTACAGATCTGTAAATATCTGAAAATTATTTTTAGGAAGGGCCAACTTGTCTGCTGGAAAGATGAAAATATGTCGTCATTATAGTCCTTGATTGTTTTGATACCCCACACATGATGTACATTAGAAAGCCACCTGTGATTAGAAAAAGAATATCTACCATGAATAAACCCTGTCTGGTCCGGCGAGATGATGGTGGGAAGAACTGATTCAAGACGCATGGCAAGTAGTTTAGACAAAAGTTTTAGGTCCACAGACAACAAACTTATGGGTCGATAACTTGCGGCCAGTAGGGTGTCTTTATCTTTCTTTAAAATAAATGAGATTGTAGCCTGCATGAGAGTCGTTGGGAGTTTAGATAACAAAAAATATTCTTGTCTATTAAAATTGGAGCTAATTTTAAGTAAAGAATTTTCTATAAAATTCTATTGGAAATCCATCTGGACCTGGACATTTCCCTGTTTGCATGGAAAAAGCTGCTTGTCTAAGTTCAGCAATAGTGACTTGTTCTTCCAAAGTCTTAACAGATCTACTCTAGGAATGTTAAGAGAGCTAAAGAAATGGTCGAGGGCAGAGGAGTCGGTCGCATGTTCAGAAGAATATAAAGACATTATAGAATTGTCTGAAGTGTTTGAAGTGTTTGTGTTCAGGTGTTACAACAGATCCCAAATTAATTAATAATTTGGGATCTGTTGTAACACCTGATGAGGTTCTAATTTGTAAGTTACATTTTTCAGAAGTGTAGCTCCATCTTGTCCTAGTGCAGCATGTGACATCATGTGGATGGTTGGCTTGAAGGTCCTACGTTAGTCTTTGTTGTATTGCCTCTGGATGCAGTAACATTGTAGTCAAAAGGCAAGGAAAAAATGTTTTTCATATTTTGCTGTGATGAATTTCGTCTTTTGTAGTTATAACTTTATCATTAAAGAAGCTCAAAGTCATTACTACTGCCTATAGGAATCCATTAAAGTTTTCTGTAATAATGCAAACTTGTGACGCTTGCGAGTAAGTTACTAGGTTAATCTACACAGAAATAAACATGTTTACAGCCTGCTACCAAAACCATTTTGGTCTCTATAGCTAATTTACTCGTTCATGACGCATGATGCGTTTTAAATAATGATGCTGGTTGACTGACAGGTAAGTGCTGTTACAGATGGCTTATTCAAGCACCCAGACAACTCTAAAGTGTTTTGAATTTGGCCTGTGGTGCCATTTTTAACCACTAGATAGCAGTGTTCTGAACAATCTTACATTTTGTACCTTTTTAAAATATTTGTATATATTTTTGATGCATGTAATACAGCTACAACTTACTAAGCTGCCACCTTACCGCGGTGGAGGGGTTTGCCTGGTGATCCCTGGTGCAGGGTCGCCTCCAAAAAATTTTCATAAGGGTGGCCAGATGGGGCCACTTAAATTCTTGGGGTGGAACACCAAAACTAAAAGCCAGCATTGCAGGATTTTATTATACTGTTGTAGTATACAGGCTACTAGAAAAAATCAGAAATACTTAATCCTTAAAAAGACACACACAGCTTAATTTAAAGGTGTACATTTATTGTAATCAAAACAATTGCAAGCAAGCAACAAGCGAGTACAGAAACACTCAACAAGAATTTCCCACCAGGGATCAATAGTCTCCTGTCCCCTATAGGTTCTAGGGAAGGGTTTCGGTTGTGGCTGCTTGGGCTGCTCTGCTCTTGACTGGGAGATATCTATGATGAAACAAGAGGCAAAATCAGTTATTCTGACATTCACTCGTACTGAGCCCTTACTGTCGGAGTGCGCAACAGCTGGCAGGGGGGCGGGGCTGGCCAAGGGCTACTGTGAGTGATGGAAGGTCAAGCTTCCTGGGCCTGGCTGTGCATTTGACCCGAATGATTTGGGATAAAACACATAACTGACGATAGAATCCATGTGACTGGCGAGACGAGAGGGGTGGCCAGCAAATTTGTAGGGGGGGCCGTGGCCACCCCTGGCCACCCCCTGGTGACGCCACTGCCCTGTTAGGGTCACCCATGGCAATCAGCTCCTAGGTGAGGGACCAGACAAAGCTCAGCTCAATTCCCTCTGATGAAATGTCTATCAACGGAGCCAAGTTTCCCTTGCCCGGACGTGGGTCACTGGTGCCCCCCCTGGAGCCAGGCCTGGAGGAGGGGCTCGTTGGCGAGCACCTATCAGCCGGGCACAGCCCGAAAAGGTGACATGGGCCCCCCTTCCCATGGGCCCAACACCGGAAGGGGTCACAGAGGGTGCGTGCGGAGAGAGTTGGGCAGCATTCGAAGGTGGGGACCCCCAGCTGAAGAAGCTGGCTCTGGGGACGTCGAACGTCACCTCTCTGGCGGGGAAGGAGCCTGAGCTGGTGCATGAGGTCGAGAGGTACTGGCTAGATATAGTCGGGCTCGCTTCGACGCACAGCGTGGGCCCCGGAACCAGTTTCCTTGAGAGGGGTTGACTGTCGTCTGTGCCTATGCGCCGAATGGCAGTTCGGAGGACCCACCCGTTTTGAAGTCTTTGGAGAGGGTGCTGGAGAGCGCTCCCTCTGGGGACTCCCTCGTCCTCCTGGGGGACTTCAATGCTCACGTGGGCAGCGATAGTGAGACCTGGAGGGGCGTGATTGGGAGGAATGGCCCCCCGATCTGAACCCAAGTGATGTTCTGTTATTGGACTTCTGTGCTCGTCATGGATTGTCCATAACGAACACCATGTTCAAGCATAAGGGTGTCCATATGTGCACTTGGCACCAGGACGCCCTCGGCCACAGTTCGATGATCGACTTTGTGGTCGTGTCGTCGGACTTGCAGCCACATGTTTTGGACACTCGGGTGAGAGGGGGCGGAGCTGTCAACTGATCACCACCTGATGGTGAGTTGGCTCCGATGGTGGGGGAGGATGGCAGTCGGACCTGGCAGGCCCAAACGTTCTGTGCGGGTTTGCTCAGAACGTCTGGCTGAATCTCCAGTCAGAAAGAGTTTCAACTCGCACCTCCGGGAGAGCTTCTCCCACATCCCGGGGGAGGCGGGGGACATTGAGTCCGAGTGGACCCTGTTCCGTGCCTCCATTGTCGAGGCAGCTGACCGGAGCTGTGGCCGTAAGGTGTTGTGGCGGCATCCCTCCGAACCCAAGCTGAAGAAGGAGTCCCACAGATCCTTTTTGGCCTGTGGGTCTCCTGAAGCAGCTGACAGGTATCGACGTGCCAAATGGAGCGCGGCCTCAACGGTTGCGGAAGCTAAAATTCGGGCGTAGGAGGAGTTCGGTGAGGCTATGGAGTGACTTTCGAACGGCTTCGGGGAGGTTCTGGACCATCCGGCGGCTCAGGCGGGGGAACTAGTGCACTGTCAACACTGTGTTCAGTGGGGATGGGGTGCTGCTGACCTCGACTGGGGACGTCTTGGGTCGGTGGAGGGATTACTTCGAAGACCTCCTCAATCCCACCAGCACGTCTTCCACTGAGGAAGCAGAGTCTGGGGACCCCGTGGTGGTCTCGCCTATCTCTGGGGCTGAGATCCACCCCGAGGGCTTGCCGCCGAGGAGCTTTTTGAACTGTGTCCCTCGGGGAGTCTTGTGGGGGGTGCTCTGGGAGTATGGTTCCGGACCCATTAATACGGGCTATACGGTCCCTGTACTCCCGGTGCCAGAGCTTGGTCCGCATTGCCGGCAGTAAGTCTATAGAAGAATTATCCTAACTTTATTGAAGAGCGCACATTTTCAGTTTGAGAGCATGATTTCTCCTTCTCGTGCTCAGATTTATTGTCCTTGTGCTCAGATTTTGTGCTCGTACTCAGATTTCTGCTGGTGGTGTACCTAACCACTCAGCTACCGCAAGACAGGTATGCCATAAGGCGTATTTATAGTATATAAAACATCCCGCTAATATAAAATTAGAAACGATCTACGATAAATAGAATCATACGATATCTAAATGACGATAATTCTTTTTAGGATTATTTAAGATTCATTATACATAAAAAAGCTGGCATCTTAAATAGGTGACGATTCAAATAGCTGGCTAGTATGGTAAATTGGTGTGTTTTAAGAGAGAGATAGTTTTACAAACAGACCATATACCCGCCCCTGCGGAGTGCTCAAAAGCGCGAAGGAACACACCCAAGTTTGGGCCACATGCTAGCTGTCTCCCTGTTGGCTGGTGAAACACACTAATTTAAGTGCAGGGCGGGACATCCTTCAGTCTGAGCAGACACTTCAACCTACGAGGACGTGCTGTTTTGAGGCGAGCAGAAAAAATTTGAGAGCACACAGAACATTAGATCTGAGCGCGTACAGGACATATTTGAGTGCGAGTGAAATGTTTGTGTTTAAGCAGAAGAAATGTGAGCACAAGCATGTGATGTTTTGAAAATGTGCACTCTTGAATAAAGATAGGATAATTCTTCCATATAAGTCGGACTTGTTTCCAGTGGGAGTTGGACTCCACCAGGACTGCCCTTTGTCACCGGTTCTGTTCATAACCTTTATGGACAGAATTTCTAGGCGCAGCCAGGGTGTTGAGAGGCTGCGGTTCGGTGGCCCCAGCATTCGGTCGCTGCTTTTTGCGGATGATCTGGTCCTGTTGGCTTCATCGGGGGGTGACCTTCAGCTCTCTCTGGAGCAGTTCCCTGCCGAGTGTGAAGCGGCTGGGATGAGAATCAGCACCTCCAAGTCCGAGGCCATGGTTCTCAGCCGGAAAAAAATGGAGTGCAACCTCCGGGTCGGGGATGAGATCCTGCCTCAAGTGGAGGAGTTCAAGTATCTCGGGGTCTTGTTCACGAGTGAGGAAAGGATGGAGCGGGAGATTGACCGGCGCATTGGTGCAGCTTCTGCAGTGATGCGGACTCTGCACCGGTCCGTCGTGGTGAAGAAGGAGCTGAGCCGAAAGGCGAAGCTCTCGATTTACCAGTCAATCTACGTTCCTACCCTCACCTATGGTCACAAGCTTTGGGTAGTGACCGAAAGAATGAGATCGCAAATACAAGCGGCCGAAATGAGCTTCCTTCGCAGGGTGGCTGGGGTCTCCCTTAGAGATAGGGTGAGAAGCTCGGCCATCCGCGAGGAGTTCAGAGTAGAACCGCTGCTACTCCGCATCAAGAGGAACCAGTTGAGGTGGCTCGGGCATCTAGTGAGGATGTCTCCTGGATGCTTCCCTGGTGAGGTTGTCCGGGCATGTCTCTCCGGGAGGCGGCCCCTGGGAAGATCCAGGACACGCTGGAGGGACTATGTCTCTCAGCTGGCCTGGGAACGCCTTGGGGTCCCCCTGGAAGAGCTGCTGAAGCTGCTGCCCCCGTGACCCGACTAACGGATAAGCGGAAGAAGGCGACGACGACGAGTATTGTAAAATGACAAATAAATCACATCATAAATTGATTAATTGCACATATACTTATGGTTTCAGGTACAGGATGTGGACTGGAAGGATCTGACGGCTTGTGTGGTGCTAGTGCTACCTCTGCAATGTGACACCAGAGGCTGTGAAGTCACTGAAGAAGCCATGCAGTCTTTGCTTGAGGCCACTCAGCACAAAGTCCCTCTGCAGGAGGTGCAGGTGGTTTACGAGCAGTCTGGGGACTTTGATCAAACTGCCCTCGCTCTTGAGCACCTAAGGTGGGACTGCCGACTTGATCCAGTGCTTGAACCTAACTTATTATTGTTTCTCCACATGTTTAAACAATTTGATTAAGTTTACTGCCCAATAATGTGATCCTTTTATGTCTGTAGATTTTTCTATAAACACATCTGGAGGCAGTGGGATGAAGAAGATGAAGATGATGACTTTGACTACTTTGTTCGTTGTGTGGAGCCTCGTCTCAGGCTGTGAGTACACTTAGTCTCCAGGTGTTGTATGTATGTGTTGATTCATCCGTCTGAACTCTAATTCTAAATGCTTGTTATCTCAGTTACTATGACATCTTAGAGGACAGAGTCCCTGCAGGCCTGGTGGCAGAATACCAGTCATTACTGGAAAACTGCTCGCAATGTTTTCAGCAGTTCTTGGTGCTTCGCAATGGTCTAAGCACTGACTCAGACTCAGAGCTGGACAACATATCCATGGTGGAGGGCCTAAAGCTCTATGACCAGCTTGAGACACTGAAACGCAAGCTGCACATCATTGAGAACCCACTGTTGAGGTAGGGGATGAATTGAGAATCGCTACTTCCTCTTTATCTTGTCCAACCTTCCTTCAATATCTCCATCTTACTTCCACCACCTCTCTAGGTATGTGCTGGGCTACAAAGGCAATGCCAGGCAGCAGTGTGTGCAGAGCCGTGGGCTCAGGGCATCAGGTATGAAGGTGGTCCATGTAGTGATGGCCTACTGCAGTGTCAACCAGCTTCAGTCCCTCCTCAGTGACAGATTGCTACCTCAGTGCTCCTCTGATGATACTGAGGTTCAGGTCAGTACCACACACACTTAGAGTATGACCATGGAAAGACTGCACTGGACAGGTCCATTTTGGATCTGGATTTGACACCTTCTTATAACTCCTCACTCTTTACTGGGAAAGATTAATGTAGAAAACATTTAGAAGGTAGCTTCTAATGTTTAGCCAGATTAGACCTTCATTTTCACTAGTTCACTCAAAACATAAACTGCAGAAGATTAGATATAGCTGATTAACAATTATTCACTAAAGTTTGTGTGTTCGTTACTTAATGTTTTTTGTTTCTTTGTTTGTAAACTGCATTATGAATGTAGCTGCTACAGAACAGAAAAGATTTCAGTAATCATTCAAACCACAACAAAGTGCAGTGGTATGCTGTACAGTGGGTACGGAAAGTATTCAGACCCCTTTAAATTTTTCACTCTTTGTTTCATTGCATCCATTTGCTAAAATCAAAAAAGTTAATTTTATTTCTCATTAATGTACACTCAGCACCCCATCTTGACAGAAAAAAAAAATAGAAATGTAGAAATGTTTGCAAATTTATTAAAAAAGAAAAACTGAAATATCACATGGTCATAAGTATTCAGACCCTTTGCTGTGACACTCATATTTAACTCACATGCTGTCCATTTCTTCTGATCCTCCTTGAGATGGTTCTACTCCTTCATTGGAGTCCAACTGTGTTTAATTAAACTGATAGGACTTGATTAGGAAAGGCACACACCTGTCTATATAAGACCTTACAGCGCATGTCAGAGCAAATGAGAGTCATGAGGTCGAAGGAACTGCCCAAGGAGCTCAGGAACAGAATTGTGGCAAGGCACAGATCTGGCCAAGGTTACAAAAGAATTTCTGCAGCACTCAAGGTTCCTAAGAGCACAGTGGCCTCCATAATCCTTAAATGGAAGAAGTTTGGGACGACCAGAACTCTTCCTAGACCTGGCCGTCCAGCTAAACTGAGCAATCGTGGGAGAAGAGCCTTGGTGAGAGAGGTAAAGAAGAACCCAAAGATCACTGTGGCTGAGCTCCAGAGATGCAGTAGGGAGATGGGAGAAAGTTCCACAAAGTCAACTATCACTGCAGCCCTCCACCAGTCGGGGCTTTATGGCAGAGTGGCCCGACGGAAGCCTCTCCTCAGTGCAAGACATATGAAAGCCTGCATAGAGTTTGCCAAAAAACACACGACCAGACTATGAGAAATAAGATTCTATGGTCTGATGAGACGAAGATTGAACTTTTTGGCATTAACTCTAAGCGGTATGTGTGGAGAAAACCAGGCACTGCACATCACCTGCCCAATACAATCCCAACAGTGAAACATGGTGGTGGCAGCATCATGCTATCGGGGTGTTTTTCAGCTGCAGGGACAGGACGACTGGTTGCAATTGAAGGAAAGATGAATGCGGCCAAGTACAGAGATATCCTGGAAGAAAACCTCTTCCAGAGTGCTCAGAACCTCAGACTGGGCCAACGGTTCACCTTCCAACAAGACAATGACCCTAAGCACACAGCTAAAATAACAAAGGAGTGGCTTCGGAACAACTCTGTGACCATTCGTGACTGGCCCAGCCAGAGCCCTGACCTAAATTCAATTGAACATCTCTGGAGAGACCTGAAAATGGCTGTCCACCAACGTTCACTATCCAACCTGACGGAACTGGAGAGGATCTGCAAGGAAGACTGGCAGAGGATCCCCAAATGCAGGTGTGAAAAACTTGTTGCATCATTCCCAAGAAGACTCATGGCTGTACTAGCTCAAAAGGGTGCTTCTACTCAATACTAAGCAAAGGGTCTGAATACTTATGACCATGTGATATTTCAGTTTTTCTTTTTTAATAAATTTGCAAAAATTTCTACATTTCTGTTTTTTTTTTCTGTCAAGATGAGGTGCTGAGTGTACATTAATGAGAAATAAAATTAACTTTTTTGATTTTAGTAAATGGCTGCAATGAAACAAAGAGTGAAAAATTTAAAGCGGTCTAAATACTTTCCATACCCACTGTATGTACTGTGCTTTGGAAAAAGTCACACTTAAATGTTTCAGATCATCAAGCAATTTTAATATTAGACAAAGATGACCTGAGTGAATACAATTTTGCAGTTTTTATGATGTTTTCATTTATTAAGGGAAAAAAGCTCCAAACCTACCATCCCTATGTGAAAGAGTAGAAGTACTCGACGACTCATCCAGGAGGTCACAGAAGGATCCAGAACAGCATCTAAAGACCTCACTTGCCTCAGTTAAGTTGAGGCAAGTTGAACCTTTTGGAAGATGTGCATCCCGTTACATCTGGCACAAAACTAATGTAACATCTAATTTTAAACAACATCATACCAACAGTCACACATGGTGGTGGTAGTAGTATGATGGTCTGGGGCTTCTTAGCTGCTTCAGGACCTGGATGACTTGCTGTTATTGATGAAATCATGAATTCTGCTCTCTACCAGAAAATCCTGAAGGAAAATGTCTGACCATCAGTTTGTGACTTTAAATTTAAGTGCGCTTGAGTTATACAACAGGATAATGATCTGAAACACAGCAACGAGTCCACCTCTGAACTGCTTAAACAAACAAAGTCGAGGTTTTGGAGTGGTCTAGTCAAAGTCCGCACTTAATCTGATTACGATGCTGTGGCATGACCTTAAAGAGGCTGTTCATGCTCAGAAACCCTCTAATGTGGCTGAATTCAAACAATTCTGCAAAGAACAGTGGGCCAGACTTCCTCCACAGCGATGTGAAAGATTCATTGACACAAACTGCAGTTGTTTCTGCTGAGGGTGGCACAACCAGTTATTAGGGTTAGGGGGCAATTACTTTTTCACATAGTGCCAGGTAGCTTTTTCCCTTTTCAATAAATGAAATCCTCATTTTAAAACTTTGATTATTCACATTGGTGAATGTTATAAAACAGAATGACACAGTTTTTGTTAGATTGTCCTGATGGCTACTAAATACAGTAGGTGAGTTCAGGCTGTGTAACTCTACTACACTGTGTGTTCAGTTCCATAGAGATCCAATATCAGCAGTGGATTCGTGCCATCATGGTGATGTGGTCATTGTTCTCCCAGGGGTCTACAATGTCAGCAGCTCCATCTTCATACCAGACTCCATCACTATAGAGGGTATAAAGCTTATATATTGTTTCCACTGAGATCCTCAGATAGATGTTAGCTCAGTTAGTTCATTTGATCTCTTATATAGATGAGTGTGCTAGACCACCATGGACAACCACCATGTTGTAAATAGAGTTGCAAAGGTGTAGCAAATTTCTGGTAAATTTACAGAAACTTTCCATGGGAAGTTAAGCTGGAGCATTTTGGAAATATTTCACAAGAGACACTTTCCATGGGAATTTATAGGAATTAACTGGATTTTGGGGGTTTTTAGTAATTAGGGGTAAGCTACCATCATGATAAGATGTCTCATAAACAGTGACTAAAATGATGCTAGCTATAGCTTATTTAGCATCGAACTTATCAGCTAGAACTATCAGCTAGCTATCTACTGTATACATTTATGAATACATTTTCATGTGCTATTTGCAAGTTAAACATCAATACCATATATCAAATATGCTTACCCCCTAATTTCAATATAGTCAACCTTCCATTTTATGAACTCCCGGTTTATTCCCATGGAAAGTTCCCTGAATTTTGCAACCCATTATGTCTCACATCAGTCATATGGAGCTATAATGCAGGGATACGTGGACACAGATGTTAGTTTAGATTTAAATAATAAATTGTCACTCGACACAGTTTTCAAAAAGTCATTCTTCAAATTGATACTGTGTGAATGAAACATTTCAGACTTACAGATTAGGGGTTGTCCGATATGTTTTTATCAGGGCCA
Organism: Larimichthys crocea; assembly: GCF_000972845.2. Classification (NCBI taxonomy): domain Eukaryota; kingdom Metazoa; phylum Chordata; class Actinopteri; family Sciaenidae; genus Larimichthys; species Larimichthys crocea. Next base: position 56,684 of record NW_020854308.1, on the reverse strand, counting down.
ATACTAATGATTAGTTATTAAGGGGATGGATAATAGGATGATATACATTTGCAGTGAATCTAAAAATCTCTGTGTTAAATTTTAGAATAGCCAGTGGTGAAATGTAACTTCATTTAATGAATAAATGTGCTCAAGTACAATTTTGACATACTTTACTTCTCTGGTACTTTGTACAACATTCCGTTCTGGAAGCAAATTTATAGTAAAGTACTCTGACTGCTAGCTGTGCAGTTGTAGAATGCAACCCTCTTGTTTCATCCTCTACTTCCAAACGGCCAAACAGTCTAGGACATCTAAAGTGTGGAAACACAAGTTATTTTTGTTTTAGTTTCACTGTATGTGAAAAAAAATAGAAGGATGCTTGGTTTTATCCCAGAAGTCCTTTGACTGGTGAACAGCTGCAGATAGTCTCTGTACCTTATGTACGACTGATACACTTAACCTATGACACTTTGAGACAAATGTCATGGTGGTGTTAAAGTCCACTGGTCACTGCCATTCATCATCTGTATTTTAACGCTCTAAAATTCTGATAGTATTTTTTGATATTTTTATGTGTGTAATTGTGTTTCTAAACGGGCTTACCTAGGGACTGCCTGTTAAGGGACAAATGAAATATTTAAAATTGGATAGAGTTTTACTGTATCTGGATGTGTGTATTGAATACCTATGGGAGGAGTGGATAAATTCAGACGTCCGTCTGGGTTTACGTCTGTTAGGGGAATTTTTAAAGAAAAACCCTTAAATAAGGAAGACTGGATTCAAAGTTTAATTTATTATTCTCATACAAGAAGGAGCATTTAGCAGTGCAACACACAAAGAGGTTACAGAGAAAAGGCTCCCTGAGGAGCTCTAACAGTTGGTTCTTATACATTTTCTAAAAATGGGCTGTCTCCGTGGATGTCACCTCCCCACTGATACAGATAATATCATAATGTCCTTTTTTGGTTTTCTGCTCAGTAATGAACATTATGTATCAAAATGACACTTCTCAGGCCTGTTTCTCATGTCCTTGTCTCTCCTGTCCTTGAACTACTGATATCTCTCCCTGCCAGCCTCAGCAAAACACAGGCCAAATAAGGGAAGTGCACAAGACATGCAAAAGACAGGAAACACAAATATTATAAGAGTTAAAACATCTGCACTCCAGTATAATCCTAATTTTTATAACGCCTGACAAGTGTGCACACCTTTTAGGGGTGCAGCTGTACCCTGCAGTGCAGTGCAGTCTATCTATCTATCTATCTATCTATCTATCTATCTATCTATCTATCTCTCTATCTCTCTATCTCTCTATCTCTCTCAACCAAACTTCCCCGGAGTTTCTGTGCTCTGTCGTCCAGCAGGTTCTCGTGGATCGTGGCTGCTGCTGTGATCCTGCACGACGCCCACTACATATATTATTACTGTCATTATTGCTACCATATCTATTACTGTAATCATTTTTATCATTCATTATAATTCATTGTCATTTTATCAGTCATTGTACAATATGTTTGTGTTAATTTGTCCTGTACACGTGACATCCATTGCACGTCTGTCCGTCCTGGGAGAGGGATCCCTCCTCTGTGGCTCTTCCTGAGGTTTCTTCCACATTTTTTCCCTGTTAAAGGTTTTTTGTGGGCAAGTTTTTCCTCACTCGAACCGAGGGTCTAAGGACAGAGGGTGTCACTCCCTGTACAGATTGTAAAGCCCTCTGAGGCAAATGTACTTTGTGACTTTGGGCTATACAAAATATGTGTAGTAATGCGTGTGTTCAATGTCAGTGGAGCCCAGTAAGAACTTTTGGTTTGGGTTTCCCTGACATCTGGGTCGTTTCTGGAAGACCATAATCCCCGTCTTCTCTAGGTTAACTGTCAGGGCCCAGGTCTCACAGAAGTTTTGCAGATGATCTAGTTGCTGTTGTAATGCCTCTTTAGATGGAGCTAACAGTATTAGATCATCTGCAAAGAGTAGGCATTTAATATCTGTGTCAGAGAGAGTGAGGCCAGGGATATCCGACTGTTCAAGTGATTTTGCAAATTCATCAATATAAATGTTAAACAGGGTGGGGCTGAGACTGCAGCCCTGTTTCACCCCTCTGCTTTGGAGGAAGAAATCTGTTTCCATGTTGTTGATCTTCACAGCACATTTATTATTTATGTATATTGTTTTAATTATGTCATAGATTCTCCCCCCTATACCTTTTTCAATTAACTTTAGGAATTGAACATGTTTGTTAATGAGAGTGTGAAGGGTATAAATGTGGTCAGCAGTTGGGTGTCGTGGTGTAAATCCAATTTGACTCTTGCTCAGAACGTTATGTGCGCTGAGGAAGTCTTGCAGTCGGCTGTTTAGGATGCTGCAGAATTCCTTCCCCAGGTTGCTGCTGACACATATGCCTCTGTAATTGTTTGGGTCAAATTTATTTCCATTTTTAAAGATTGGTGTTATGATTCCTTTGCTCCAGATGTCAGGGAAATACCCAATGTCATTTCAATATGGCAATGTTGAATTTCTTGCTGTTAAACTTCAGCATTTCATTCAAAATGCCATCGGGACCACTGGCCTTCCTTGATTGTAGGGCCTGGATTTTAGTTAGAAGCTCCTTTTCAGTAATTTGATAATCTAAAGGGTTCTGGTTGTCTTTAACGACTGATTCTAGAGTTTGTAATTTGTTCAGGAGCTCATTTTGGGCCGAATTCAGTGTAATAGTATTTTCAAAGGTTTTCAAAGTGTTGTTTCCAAATTTCACCATTTTGAATAGCCAATTCTTCTTTGTGCGGTTTGCTGATTGTTTGCCATTTTTTCCAGAAATCATTTGAGTCAATGGACTCAATTCAACCTGATTTCATTCAGTTGGTGCTGTGCATGCTGAACCCTTTTAATTCTGAGTGTTCTTCTGTATATTTTCAATGTTTCCCAGTATCGGATGCGGAGCTCGGAGTTGTCAGGTTGTCTGTGTTTTTCTCAGACGTCTGCAGTCTGTATCAAACCACTTTTCATTGGCTGATTTCTTTGATTTGTGATGTTGATACTGTTTCAGATTGGATAACTCTGCTGCATTGTCAAAAATGTCGTTGATATCCCGTACAGCTTGATTCAGGCCATCTTCACTGTGGGAATATGAATTGGAGATAAAATGGTCTAATTGAAATTGAATTGTTTGATGTGTTATTGCTTTCTCTGCTCTTTGCTGTTGTTTGTCCATCTATAAGGTTGTTTTGTATAGTTCAGTTTACTGGGCTCCGCTGTGTGAGGGTCTGTTACTTTCTTTCTAATGTACAGCGTCATTTTACTGTGGTCAGATAAGGGTGTGAGGGGGCTGACTGTACATGCTCTCAGATAAAAGGGGTCTAGGTCTGTTATGTTGTAGTCTACTGTGCTATTGCCAAGAGGAGAGCTGTGTGTGTACAGACCAAAGGAGTCCCCTCGAAGTTGACCACTGACTATGTACAGACCCAGTGTTTGACAGAGCTGCAGGAGTTGGTGCCCGCTTTTGTTGACAGTTTTCTCCAAGTTGTTTCTTTGGGGATGTGAAAGATATGAAGGGAGAGGAATGCTGATTTGGCCAAGTATATGTTTGTCTCCATGTGGATTAATAGAATCTGGTTCTAAACCTGTTCTGGCATTAAGGTCTCCACAGATCAGTATGCTTCCCTGGGCCTGGTAGTGACTGATCTCATCTTCAAGAATGGAGAAAACATTTTTATTATGATAAGGGGATTCTGATGGGGGAATATACACTGCACACATGAATATATCTTTATCTGTGGCAACAATTTCTCTTTATTTTAAGCCAAATTACATTACATTACATTACATTACATTGCATTTAGCAGACGCTTTTATCCAAAGCGACTTACAGAGGAGGACATAAGCTGAGAAAGGTGTAAAGGAGCACAGAGTAGTTGTTAGTTTTGTTAGGCAGGGAAGCATTCTCGAAACAGAAAGGTTTTTACAAGTTTTTTTAAAGGTCGAAAGGGATGTTGCTGTTCTAGTAGCCGTTGGTAGGTCATTCCACCATTTGGGGACGACCACAGAGAAGAGTTTAGAGTGACCTCGCTTTGCGAGAGGCGAGGGTACAACTAGACGGTTTGTATGAGCGGAGCGTAACGCCCTGGTCGGGACGTGAGCCTTTAGTAAGACGCTGAGATAGGCAGGGGCAGATCCTGAGATGGTTTTGTAGGCTAGCGTCAGAGCTTTGTGTTTAATTCTGGCAGCTACAGGCAGCCAGTGCAGGTCGCTGAAGAGTGGGGTGACATGTGACCTTTTAGGTTGATTGAAAACCAGTCGCGCTGCGGCATTCTGGACCATTTGCAAAGGTCTGATCGCGCAAGCAGGTAGGCCAGCCAAGAGCGAGTTGCAATAATCGAGGCGGGAGCTGACTGTAGCCTGTATCAGGAGCTGAGCGGCATATTGGGTCAGGTACGGTCTGATTTTTCTAATATTGTACAATGCATAGCGAGATGACCTCGCTACGGAGGAAATGTGCTCAGAGAGAGAAAGACGATCATCAAGTACGACGCCCAGGTTTTTAGCAGCCTTTTTTTTATCAATTCGATTGAGTGTTCAAGGTTTGCTTTGTACCAAATCAGCATTCCACCTGAATGAACCTGAACACTCACTCACTCTCACTCTCACTCTCACTCTCTCTCTCTCTCTCTCTCTCTCTCTCTCTCTCTCTCTCTCAGGTTTTGGGCTTCCTGATGAGGTGGTGATTGAAAAGAAAAACAAGGGTGACTCTTTTGTGGAGTCCACAGGAGCTGATGTCCGACTGTCAAACATCAAGTTTATCCAACACGATGCTATTGAGGGCATATTGTGTGAGTATACATGAATCTAGGTCTGTAAGCAGTAGGGCTGTAACTATTACCGCTATTACATCCATTGCTGTGGGCGTATCTATTTGTGCTGAATGTAACTGCTGTGAAACAATCAGGAACTAACTTTTTATTTCTCTGATTAACAGCTTTATCGAGGTAATTGTTATTTTGTTATTGTTCTATGTCTGTCTGTTGCGAGTCGGACTCAGATTTAGAATCTGGTACATGAAATAAACAAAGTGAGAACACACACACAGGTAGATGATCAGAGTTTAGTCCATGAATCCACCGGGATAGTCTCTGCTTCAGAGACATTTAGGCTGTCTGTGGAGGTTTGGCCGATCTGAGTGTCTGGTTGGCTTGCGGAGTGTGGCGAAGGTCAAAATCCAAGGCCTGGGGGTATTTTGGGTTTCTTAATAAACTTTAATTTTGGTAAGATTTTGACATCTAATGTTTTAGTATGATAACAAAATCACAAGATTTCGTGAAATTATTTCAATGTACCGTATTTTCCGCACTATAAGGCGCACCGCATTATAAGGTGCATAGAATAGAAGCTACAGTAGTGGCTGGGGTTGCGTTATGCATCCACTAGATGGAGCTGCGCTAAAGGGAATGTCAACAAAACAGTCAGATAAGTCAGTCGAACTTTTTTAATAGAATACAAACCAGTGTTCTGACAACTCCGTTCACTCCCAAAATGAATAAACAGCTGTTTTATTATTTTCCCGAGGTAATGTCAGTGACGTAGTATTTTCGCGACACAAATGGTGTTGGACAGGAATTCCTCTTTACCGTTCTTACCGCTGTTACTTCTGTAGACATATATACATAGACATATATACATAGACGCCTCATTGAGCAGGTTGGTCCGTTGTTGTGATAAGTTAATGCGTCCGCCATATTGGATATGGCAGATCTGCCCATAAACTAATACAAGGAAAAAGGTTGCGCTCTACTTTTCCACATCGAAAATGGCGGCGGCGTCGACGTACGATTCAGCGCTCAATGCGGCGTCTACATGTCTATGGTTACTTCGGCGACGCCCCCTGACCACGGTAACCAATATTGATCCATATATAAGGCGCATCGGATTATAAGGCGCACTGTCGGCTTTTGAGAAAATTGAAGGTTTTTAGGTGTGCCTTATAGTGTGGAAAATACGGTATGTGTTTTTTGGACATTTGTAGAGCAATTAAGAATATCAGGATAGTATCGTTAACCGTGATAATTTGGTCACTATAATCAATATCAAATTTTCCATATCGTTACATCCCTAGTAGGCAGTAAAGTTCTGCCCCATGAAATAAACTTTTTTGTCATGAATCTTCATGTTTTGTATTGTGTATTTCCTTGTCTTGTTTCTGTCAGGTGTGCGTCAGGGGGCTCTGAACATAAAGAACTGTGTGCTGCAGTGTGAGACCACTGGAGTTATTGTTCGAACATCGGCCCACCTCACCATGAACATGTGTGACCTTTATGGCTCAAAGGTGAGTGCTTAGAAGATTCTGATTGCAGGTAGATACTCTTGAAGCTGCTGTTAGGGAGCAGCAGCTATGGAGATTTCTCTGCTTATATTATATTATAATCAGTTTAGTTGGTGTCTGTAAATGTGTTTCCGCCAGGGAGCTGGTGTGGAGATTTACCCCGGTAGTGTTTGCAGTCTGGTTGGTAATGGCATCCATCATTGTAAGGATGGGATCCTCATCAAGGTGAGAAAGACTCCTCCAAACTCTGGACTCTTTGGAAACACATACTGACTGACTAGCATTAGTACCAAGGACTCTCCAATAAACACAGAAGGCTTCATGTTATAAAACTATTATTTACACAATGAGACAAGCACAGCATGTACAGACAAGATCATAAATCACGAGCAGTACAGTACTTCACTCAGTTAGTCAATTTATGTTTAGATGTTTCCTTCTCAGTGTGCAAGCTGACAGCAATGTTACAACCAATCACAGGTGAGCTCTGACATAGTGAAATACAACAACGCAGCCAACAGAAGGACTAATGCCTCTAAACGACAGATTCAAAGAGTTGTACAAACACAAACCTCACTAATTATGCTTTTTATTTATTAACTTTTTTTTCAAAGCTTTCGCCAACAACTAAAAGTTAGTCGCACATTTACTGACGCTGTCTGTGTTCCCGTCTGCAAATATAAAAATATTTGTGTATGGACAGGACTTTGCTGATGAACTGGATGTGATGCCATCCATTACCATGGAGAACAATGTGATCCACTACAATGAAGGCTATGGGGTGATCGTAGTAAAACCAAGCAACGCAGAACAACACAGAGTTCGTCAGGACATGACAGAAGGTAGTAGAGCTATATAAGCGGGTGAGGCATATTTGATTGTAAAAAGTAATCAGTATTGATCAAACCTTTTCTTCCCAAAAGAACCTGCTGGACCGATAGTTGACAAACAGCAGGAATGTGTTTCTACAACATCAACATCAAACCTGCCCAGCAGCAGCTCAGCAGACGTTCTGCCTGAATTATTACAGAACCACAGCACAGCCTCCACCGTAGGCAGGAAGTGGCAGTTTAGTCGTCAGCTGAGCAGAAACAAGGAGACCTGCAGCCGAGCCGTGCAGGATCCGATTGACCATCAGATCTTTGTCTCCATTCAGGGAAACCAGTTCAGACGTAACGGCATGGGTGACTTTGGCACCTTTTTTTACTAACAGACAACATCAGAACTTTTTTATAGAAACTTTAGAACGTTTAAACTTTACAACACATCACATTTGCACATCTTTTCAGATCCTTCCAGTTTTGGAGCAGTAAGTATTTAATGTCAGCATTCCATTTTAGTTGATTTCTTTACTTTGTCATAAAACAAATATTCCTTTTGGCTCCAGACACAATGTTTTAAATGCATTGTTCCTTTGTTTGTTCGTTCCTTCGTTATTAGAAATTCACTTGTCACTTTTGATGCAGTTTTTGGTGGTTTTGACTTTACGTTTGGTGGCATGCTAAAAGCAGTTAACCGCTGATTATTCTGAGTTCACACAAATAGTTATTTCTTTTGTTATGGACACTTTTTTAAAATGTTGATTATGGTGATACAAATGAGTCCAGTATGTAACATTTGAGGGATCTGTTGGCAGATGTGGAATATTATATACAGAACTTTGTTTTCATAACTGTAAAGTAACCTGAAAATAAGAATTGTTGTTTTTGATACCTTTTTAAAATGGGACTTTTATCCAACAGTGGAAGGGGTTTTGTTGCACCGCCATGTTTCTATAGTAGCCCAGAAAGGACAAACCAAACACTGGCTCTAGTTGGCTTTTTACGAGTTTCACAGTCACTGTCATTTCTCTTTTGTGCTTGGAATTAGAGGGTGAGGCATGCAGTGTTCAGTTCAATTTTGCAACCAGTAGATGTTGCAGTAAGTTCTGCACACTGGACTTTTATACTGCCACTCATGAAAGTTGTAAATATAATGAATTTTATGCAGATGAAAAATCAGTGTGATAATCCTATCCTATAAAGTGTGTTGTAAGCTGACTCAAGAGTTGAGTCATGAGCTTTCAGGGCACCCCATAAATAAAGGGTATGTCCTTCCTCAATTCTGGCCTATGGTCCTTGGCCCTTGGCCCATGGTCCATGTCTATGCCTCTCCTTGCTTTGTCTGTTTTGTGCTCTTCTGTCAAATAAAAAAGCAGTTAATCAACTATTTATCTACCCGATTTATTTTGGCTTTTGGTATTGTCGTATATTCAGTGGCGATGCAGTTGAAGATGTTTGAGGAAAAACTCTGCCGACACTGTCTTAGTTGTATAACAAATTTATTACAGTAAATTCAGTATCGTAGCAAGTAAAACGTTACTTGGAGAGCCCCTGGCCGAATGATGAGACTCTCCCGAACTATGTGGGGCAAGTCCTTATATACAATGGAGGTTATGCTTCCAAGACATGCAGTCAAAGTAAACAATAGTATAACTCTTAGGAAAAGAAAGGAACAGAGAAAAAGAGAGGCCCCTCTCCCAGGATGATTAACACACTTGACAGTGTGCCCTAAGCACACTCTCCCTGGTTACATTCCACATAACTCTTAACATAAATGGTATTACATGGTTTAACTCACTTAATACATACATTAACAAACTTGACAATGTGCCGCAAACACACCAGACAGTGACGTCAGGATGGCAGCTCTCCAATACCCCTATCCAAACATGCTAACGACACAGACAAGTGTCTTAATGTATACCATTTTAGTATGTAACTAGGCATCTATGTGCAGACACCTCAGTATTATAAAGACTTAGGCAGCTGTGGCTAAGGAGCAGGTCGTCCACTAACCAGATGATTGGGAGTTCAATCCCTGCTTCCTCCAATCTGCATGTCAAGATATTGAACCCCAAATTGCTCCATCTGTCACCAGTGTGTGAATGGGTGAATGAGATGTATGTGTATAAATCAAATCAAATCAAATCAAATCAAATCAATTTTATTTGTATAGCCCAAAGTCACAAAGTACATTTGCCTCAGAGGGCTTTACAATCTGTACAGGGAGTGACACCCTCTGTCCTTAGACCCTCGGTTCGAGTGAGGAAAAACTTGCCCACAAAAACCCTTTTAACAGGGAAAAAAATGTGGAAGAAACCTCAGGAAGAGCCACAGAGGAGGGATCCCTCTCCCAGGACGGACAGACGTGCAATGGATGTCACGTGTACAGGACAAATCAACACAAACACAAACAACAAACATAAGCGCTTTGAGTGGTTGCAAGACTAGAAAGGCGCTACATACAGTAAGGTCTAAAAAAACAGTGATCAAATTTTCATAATTTTGGCTCAGCACACCTCCACATTGGATTGGAATGAATGAAATAACCGAGATGCAATTGAAGTGCAGAATTTCAGATTTGATTCAATGCGTTAAACAAAAAAGTTGAATGAAACATTTAGAAATTGCAACTATTATACTACTATCATTTGTCCAAAAATAATTGGACAAATGAACATATTCATAAATAAATATTTATCTTTTAATACTTTTCCAATAATCCTTTGTAGACAATGGTTGCTTAAAGTCTAAAGCCCATGGACACCAAATGCTGGGTTTCCTCTGTGATGCTTTGCCAGGCCTTTATCAAACCCTCCAGGAATTTGCGATGTTACAATTTGCAACTTCAGTGAATCCCCGTTAATTCAGGGTGGTGTTGCAATTTTAACCAATCACCGCGATATTTCCGCAACTTCCGCACAGTCTGCCTGGGGGATTGAACTCGGTGGGTCAGGGATGGCCGCACGATGTGGGAGGATCCCCCCTTGGCGCATTTCCTCCTTGGCGGTGCGGCGCGACTGGCTCTGGGTTGGCTTGAAGAGGCTCGGGGGCGAAGGTGGCTCCGGCTGCGAGCTTTACAGCGCCCTCCCACCCGGACCTCACCACTTCCCGGGGCCGTGGACTTAGTCCTCGCTGCACCCTCTCCGGGCGCGACTGTCGAATCAACTTATCACAACTTTCACTTCCTCCCGCAACAAAAATGTAAAAAGCACTGCAACTTTCACCGCAATTTTTTTGAAAACCTCATGCAACATCAGGCATTTTAGGCCGCGACTATTTCAAATCAAATTTTATTTGTAAAGCCCAAAGTCACAAAGTACATTTGCCTCGGAGGGCTTTACAATCTGTACAGGGAGTGACACCCTCTGTCCTTAGACCCTCGGTTCAAGTGAGGAAAAACTTGCCCACAAAAAACCTTTAACAGGGAAAAAATGTGGAAGAAACCTCAGGAAGAGCCACAGAGGAGGGATCCCTCTCCCAGGACATTGTTTTCAAAAAAGGCCCACAAAATCCTGGTGGGACTACTTTATGGCAGCAGCCTGTAGTTTGTATCATTTTACCTTTACTTAATGTGTCTTCTGTCACATTATCAATAAACAGTGATACAGTGCTATTGCAAACCATGCATGCCCATGCCACACATTGGCTCCACTGTGTTTTACAGTTGTGGTATGCTTCAGATCATGAGCTGATCCAAACCTTCTCCATACTTTTTTCTTCCAATCATTCTGGTTCAGGTTGATCTTAGTTTCATCTGCCCAAAGAATGCTGTTCCAGAACTTAGCTGGCTTTTTCAAAAGATTTTTGACAGACTAATCTGGCCTTTCTATTCTTAAGGGTTATTAATGGTTTGCATCCTGTGGTGAGCCCTCTGTATTTGCTCTTGTGAAGTCTTCTCTTTATGGTAGACTTGGAGAATGATATGTCTACCTAGTTAGACAGGGAGGCTGAGAAACTAGACCTGCGTACAGTAAGGCAAGAAACAGAAACCCTGCAGGGTAGGACAGTTATGGAAGAATTATCCTATCTTTATTCAAGAGTGCACATTTTCAGTTTGAGAGCATGATTTCTCCTTCTCGTGCTCAGATTTATTGTCCTCGTGCTCAGATTTTGTGCTCGTACTCAGATTTCTGCTGCTTTCTTTCAAAATGTGTGCTTGGACTCAAAACATCACATGCTTGTGCTCACATTTCTTCTGCTTGGACACAAACATTTCGCTCGCACTCATATGTCCTGTGCGTGTTCAGATCTAATGTGCTCGCACTCAAATCTAATATGCTTGCACTCAAAACATGTCCTGTGCGCTCAGATTAACTGGCGTCCCATGGCCCAAAATACAACAGGTGGCATTGTACTTAACCACTCAACTATCATAAGACAGGTATGCTATAAGGCGTATTTATTGTATATAAAACATCCCGCGAATATAAAATTAGAAACAATCTACGATAAACAGAATCATATGATATCTAAACGACGATAACTCTTTTTAGGATTATTTAAGAAATAATTATACATAAATAAGCTGGCGTCTTAAATAGGTGACGATTCAAATAGCTGGTTGGTATGGTAAATTGGTGTATTTTAAGAGGGAAGCAGTTTTACAAACAGACCATATACCCGCCCCTGCGGAGCGCTAAAAAACGGCGAAGGAACACACCCAAGATTGGGCCAGACTCTAGCTGTCTCCCTATTGGCTGTTGAAACACACTAATTTAAGCACAGGGCAGGACATCCTTCAGTCTGAGCAGACACTTCAACCTGAGAGGATGAGCTGTTTTGAGCGCGAGCAGAAAAAATTTGAGAGCGCACAGGACATGTTTTGAGTGCGAGCACATAAGATTTGAGCGCGTAACAGGACATATTTGAGTGTGAGCAAAATGTTTGTGTCCAAGCAGAAGAAATGTGAGCACAAGCATGTGATGTTTTGAGTCCATGCACACATTTTGAAAGAAAGCAGCAGAAATCTGAGTACGAGCACAAAATCTGAGCACGAGAAGGAGAAATCATGTTCTCAAACTGAAAATGTGCCTCTTGAATAAAGATAGGATAATTCTTCCATAGACAGTTACCTTAAAGATAGCTGCAGCATCAAATCCAACTTGAAAAAATATGTGATTGAAGGAGCATTTACATCTGACAGACTCTCTCTTGTGGAGCAAACTTACCCTATCAACAAGCTTAGACAACGCTATTGTCATCTTCATGATGTGCCTTTGGATGCCTTTTCAAATGTACAGCCTCAGATTCTCATTGGGACTGATAACCCCAATCTTATAACTCCTGTCGAACCCGTTCGTATGCCCTTTGGTTCTAAGAGGGCACCCGTAGCAGTGAACACCTGACTGGGCTGGGCTCTTCAGGGCCTAAATTCCTACCCGAACCACAGGACACACCACAGTGTCTTTTTACATCAACAACAAGCCCATATGCCGAGTTGAAGCATGATGTGGAGAAACTGTGGCAGGCAGATGTTCTCCCCTATAGGAACAATAAGTCAATCACTAGATCGAAGCAGGACAAAGAAGCTATGGAACTTCTGGAGGAAAAGACCACTAGAGTAAATGTGGATGGAATAGAACGATATGCAACCCCTCTGCTAAGAGTTAAGAATGCCCAGAAACTACAGTCTCAACTAAGACTCTGTAATGCCCCTCCTCAGAAGAGCTGAGCGGCAGTTGCAGAAGAAACCAGATTTAGCTAAAATCTACAATAAGGAGGTAGATAAGCTAGTCCGAGCTGGTTATATATAAACTTAGACCCGATCAAGTCACTCAGTCCCCAGAATCTTGGTATATTCCTCATGACCTTATTGAGCATAATGGTAAACATGGCATAGTGTTTAACTGCTCTTTTTCTTATCAAGGCAAAGTACTCAATAATCAGCTGCTTCCTGGTCCTACTCTAGGTTCCTCCTTTATCGGTGTGCTCCTTCGATTCCGTCAGCATAGAGTGGCGATTAGTGGTGACATTAAATCTATGTTTCACCAAGTGAGACTGTAGACTGAAGACAAACCCCTTCTCAGGTTTCTATGGTGCAACATGGAATGCAAAATACCGCCAGAGGTGTATGAATGGCAAGTGCTCCCATTTGGAACGACTAGCAGCCCATGCTGTGCTATATATGCCTTGCAAAAGCATGTTCAGGATCACACTGAGCAGAAAGCAGATGTTGTTGAAACCGTTACCCAGTCGTTCTATGTTGATAACTGTCTCCGATCTCTCCCATGTCCAGTAGAAGCCAGGAGGATTCGAGATTAGGCAGTGGGCCAGCAATAGTCAGTCTGTTGTGGATGATTTACCACCAGAGGCACGATCGGACAGTGCTGAGCTCTAGCTAAACCAAGACCAAACAGACCCAAGGGAAGGCGCACTAGGGCTAATTTGGCATTGTTCATCCGATTCCTTGGGCTTTAAGTATAGACCTGTCCTGTACCATAACCTCATCCTAAGAAACACCTACAAAATCCTTGCCTCACAATATGATCCACTAAGATATATAGTGCCCTTCACTACAAGAGCCAAAGTCCTACTTCAGCAGTGCTGGATTAATCAGAAAGAATGGGATACAAAGACAGAGATCTGTCTCAAGCATGGAAGAAATGGGAGAGTGAACTCCCCTCGATGGTACGGAAGCAGTGGTAATGGTAACTCTCCTTCAGCTACAAACAAAGAACTACACATATTTTGTGATGTTTCAGAGAGGGCATACGGTTCAGTAGCATATCTAAAGCCGAAGATGGACAAACTCGCATTTCCTTCGTGATGGCCAGGTCACGGGTTGCACCCCTGAAATCCCTCTCCATACCTTGTCTAGAGTTGTCTGCAGCCCTAACAGGTGCCCAGTTGTCTCAGCTGATTCTAACAGAGTTGACGCTTCCTGTCCAGCAGACAGTTCTGTGGACAGATTCTACTGTAGTTCTTAACTGGTTGCAGTCAGAGTCATGTCGATACAAAGTCTTTGTGGCCAACGGAATTGTAGAAATACTTGAGCTTACCTCAGCTAACCAGTGGAGGTACATAAACTCCAACTTAAATCCAGAAGATGATATTACAAGAGGTAAAACTATTAAAGAACTTTTTGCTAAAGACTGATGGCACAAGGGCCCAGCATTTCTCCACCTATCTGCTACCTACTGGCCAACGACGCCAGTTCCAGCCCATGAAATTCCCTCTGAACTGCGTAAACCTATGTTTTGTGGCCTCACACAACCTGACAAGTGCCCCATCTTGCCTGCCCCTTGCAAATACAACACATGGAAGGATATGGTGGAATCCACATATGAGGAACTTAAACAATCTCCTCAGTTGACCAACATGAATCCCTCAACCTTGACTCAAGTGAAAACCGAGGCATTCCTACTCTCACAGACCCAACATGAATTCAAGGACTTGAAAGCCAGTAAAGAGATTTCTCCTCAGAGTCGTCTACTTCCCCTCTCCCCCCAGTTTGATAGCGTTTTAGAACTCATTAGAGTAGGCGGTAGACTTCGGCAGATAGAAACATTAGATCCCGATGTTAATCATCCTATAATTCTCGACCCTAAACACCCCACAACCAGCCTCCTGATAAAACATTATGACGAACAACTCCTCCATCCCGGACCAGAAAGGGTCTTTGCAGCTATCTGCCATACCTACTGGATTCTCCGTGGTAGGCAAGCTGTGAAAAAACACCAGTGGACTTGTAACGAATGTAGGAAATGGCGTGCTAAGCCTGCTGATCCTAAGATGGCTGATTTACCCCCCTGCAGGCTTTTTACCTCTAGTTAGTCATTCTTTATTGGATACGATTAATCTGTCTTTATTATCAGGATATGTACCACAGTCCTTTAAGCTGTAGCTGTAATTAAACCTCTTCTTAAAAAGCCCACTCTAGACCTAGAGGTCTTAGCCAACTACAGACCGATATCAAACCTTCCCTTTCTGTCTAAGATACTTGAGAAAGCTGTAGCTAATCAGCTGTGTGACTTTCTCCATAACAATAGTCTATTTGAGGATTTTCAGTCAGGATTTAGAGTGCATCATAGCACAGAGACCGCATTAGTCAAAGTTACAAATGACCTCCTAATGGCATCAGACAAAGGACTCATCTCTGTACTTGTCCTGTTAGATCTTAGTGCTGCATTTGACACCATTGACCATCAAATTCTTTTACAGAGACTGGAACATCGAATTGGCATCAAAGGAACCGCCCTAAGCTGGTTTAAATCGTATTTCTTAGATCGATCTCAGTTTGTTCACGTCAATGATGAATCCTCCATGCAGACCAAAGTTTGTCATGGAGTCCCACAAGGTTCTGTACTTGGACCACTTCTATTCAGTTTATATATGCTTCCTTTAGGGAACATCATTATTTACGGATCACAAAATCAATTTTCATTGTTATGCTGACGACACCCAATTATATTTATCGATTAAGCCTGATGCAACCAATCAGTAAACTAAACTCCAAGCATGCCTTAAGGATATAAAGTGTGGATGACCTACAATTTTTTGATGTTAAATTCAGACAAAACTGAAGTTCTTGTAATTGGACCCACCAAACCTCAGAAACTCTCTTTCTAGAGACTTAGTTACTTTAGATGGGATCACCCCTGGCCTCCAGCTCCACTGTAAAGAATCTTGGAGTTGTCTTTGATCAGATTTGTCCTTTAACGTCCACATAAAAACAAATTTCGAGGACTGCAGTCTTCCACTTACGTAACATCGCTAAAATCAGACGCATTGTCTCTCAAGCGGATGCAGAAAAAACTCGTCCACGCATTTGTTACTTCAAGGCTGGACTATTGTAACTCTTTGTTATCAGGCTGCTCTAATAAGTCTCTTAGGACTTTAAGTTAATTCAGAATGCTGCCTCACGCTTCTGACAGGAACCAAGATCAGATCACATCTCTCCATTTTGGCTTCCTTGCATTGGCTACCTATTAAATCTAGAATAGAATTTAAAATTCTTCTCCTTACTTACAAATCTCTTCATGGTCAGGTACCATCATATCTAAAAGAGCTCATAATACCTTACTACCCCTCTAGAACACTGCGCTCTCAGGATGCTGGGTTCCTTGTGGTTCCTATAGTCTCCAAAAGTAGATTGGGAGCCAGAGCTTTCAGCTATCAGGCTCCTCTTCTGTGGAACAAACTATCATTCTGGGTTCGGGAGGCAGACACGGTCAACACTTTTAAGAATAGACTTAAGACTTTCCTTTTTGATAAAGCCTATAGTTAGGGCTGGCTCAGGTCATCCCTTAGTTATGCTGCCATAGGATTAGACTGTGGCTCTTCCTGAGGTTTCTTCCACATTTTTTCCCTGTTAAAGGTTTTTTGTGGGCAAGTTTTTCCTCACTCGAACCGAGGGTCTAAGGACAGAGGGTGTCACTCCCTGTACAGATTGTAAAGCCCTCTGAGGCAAATGTATTTTGTGACTTTGGGCTATACAAATAAAATTGATTTGATTTGATTATGGAAGCCTCCTTTCTGGTCAACGGGTGTTGACTGTTTCGGTCCATTTAACATCAAAATAGGGAGAAGATGAGAGAAAAGGTGGGGGATACTGTTCAAATGCCTAACCACTCACTGTACTCACATAGAAATACTCACCAGTCTTGATACTTTCTCATGTCCCTTCGCCGTTTCATTGCCCGTAGAGGACGCCCTTATGAGTTACTATCAGATTGCGGTACCAACTTTAAAGAGGGAGAAAGGGAGCTGAAAGAGGCATTCTCCACCCTCAATTCAATTCATAATTCATCAGAGACTACGTTCCTAACCTGCAAATTTGTCATAAATGGCAGAAAGACAGCTGTGAACTGGAGGAAGGAGCACTGTCAGTTTATGTCTGTTTATTGCACAGATAATCATCTTTCCCTACCATCTGACCAACTACCTTAAACTCACAAATACATGTGCACTTTTATGACTTTTTATACATACATATAAAATGAAACCAGCGTCAGCTTCTCTTTCTTACCTTTAAATATTCTATGCAGTTAAGCTGCAGTATATTTGCATTCTTTATCTAGCAGCACCCCCAAATTCTTTTATAGGGATGGCTAGATATGCCCAGTGTAAATGTGGGGTGTGAAATTCAAAACTGTTTTACAAACAAACAAAAAAAAGGAAGAAATGTAACTTTATTTCAATGAATTACACAAACACTCAGAAATACACCTCTCTAGAAGTGTGTCTGTCTTTCTGTTAACAGGAAACCAGTTCACTGCTGGCTACAACAACTATATTACACATTGAAATCAACGCTTGAGGCAAACAGTTCATGAGTGCAACAATTATTCATTCCACATAAGGCAAGGAGAAGGCGTTGTATATTTTTAAAGCAAAGTAACCCATTACCATTTATGTATAGGTCATTATCAAAATATTGCTTTATCTGTCAAAAATAATTTTGGCTGTTGAGCTCCATGGAAAATCTGAAGAACGTCCTGTGAAATGATGTGTTCAGGAGAAGAGTGAGAATAACTGTTGGAAATGTTCAGAGGAGACAGTCTGCAGGTAAACATTGTCTCAATGGTTATCAGAGTCCTGGTTACTGTTCAGGTGACAGTCCTGCACCTCCAGTTCCTCAGCACTCACCATGGCAGGACTGATGGCAGCATATCTTGTCCCATGAAACTGACGTAAGTGAATCTGTACAACAAGCAGCGTCTTTAATTCTTGAAGATAAATCAGTTAAAACAACAGATCAGATCAGACACAAACCATGACAATATGAGTGGGTAATGCTCATTAAACAGTACAGCCTCAAAGACACCCTGTTGACGTTGTTCTGTCTTTAAATTGCATCTCATTATTTACCTGGAGGATCAACATGTCTATTTCATCATCATTGGTTGGTAAATGGGTGTACCTGTATATAGAGGTTGACTTCAGCACTCCTGCACAAGTATGGGAAGTTTCCTCCTGTTTTCAGATGAGCTCGTCTTGCGTTAGGATACAGTTTATACATCTCTTCCTTCGCCTCCAGTGACAGAGCACTCTGATCAAACACCTCCACACCATTCACAGAAAAATGGCTGATGTTATGGTAAAAAAAATACATACATGAATGGATGATTCTGGTATAACTGAAAGATGGTTTAACACTTACATCTATAATGGTCACAGCAACATCCTTTATTTTGTGTGGCTCCACATAAGAGTTCTGACAGTTGAGTGTTAGCCGTGATGCTAACTCACTTTGGTTCAGACTCTCCAACTGCAACATATGGAGGCAGAGGTTAACATTCACAAAGAAAATACACAAAGACAAAGATATTACATGTGTACACTAAAATAAAGAAAAGCTTCTTTCTAAGAGATTGATGTCATGTCAGCTGTTAAAGGGTGCTTCTCATTTGTCTTCCTTGCTGACATCTCTAAGGTGAGCTAAACAACCTCTATGAACTTTATGAGTATTACTTTGAAGTCTCTGCAGCCAACAAGCAAAACAACTGAATAAATTGTTACTGGACAAGAGAGGGCACCTTCCACATCTATCACTCTTTCTGAGCATAATGTGAGGAGGGCTTTCTAGTGGAAACACCAGGGAGGCAAGAGGACCAGATGGTATCAGTGTGTATCTTTAAACTTTTACTGAGCAACTGTGTGCTATTTAACTCATCTCTGGTTCAGTCTGTCATATCCACAAGCATCTCCTGTGTCCAAGAAAACACATCTAGCCTTTCTGAATGACTGTTGTCCTGTGGCACTCTCTGTAGTGATGAAGTGCTTTCTCTGGCTGGTCAAGGATGACATCAGCTCCTCACTGCCCAGAACACAGCACCTACTACAGTGTGCTTACCATCCCACCCTATCAACAGAAGATGTTATAGCACAAATCCTCCACACCACCCTATCCCTGGACAAGAAAGGGAGCTTTGTGAGCTGCTTATTGACTACAGTTCAGCATTTAACATCATAGTTCAGGACCTGGGATTAAAAATCTCACTGGGCATTTGTCTTTGATTGGCTAAAACCTCAACCTCAAACCACCTCATCCTGGACACAGACACAGAGACACAGACACACTTTATTAAACATACCAGTCTACACAGACCAGCACAAATACTGTATAGACAATGTACTATGAGGGTGCAGAGTACATGTAGAACTGAAGAGAGGTTTGTGAAAATGAACCATTTCATTTTTCAAATGTTGATGAAGCAACCATCTCCTCTTGTGATTTAGGCTCATAGCCTTGGGATAAGCGTGTGGGTATCTAATTTTACCATTTAGGAATTCAGAAGTGTAAAGTCAGAGAAAAAAATTCCTGAATGTGTCATTACTTTTTTTACAGTAACCCAATAAATTAACCCAATGATGTTTCCATCATCCATTTAAATTTTTGTGATGTCCTGTTTTGCTAACATTGGCTAACATTTTACTAGATTTGTAACCATGGACATAAAAGAAACTCTTCTCAACTGGCTTCTTGAATTGAGCATATTTATTTTTTCTTTATTTGACTGAATAATTGTAGAAATTCATTCTGAGCCATCCACTTCATATACATGGAGTAGGAAATCATTTGTCTCCTAAAGTTGGTTTCGAAGCATCCTAAACAATCAGGCTGGAGGTTTCAGGTGAGGCATGTGTATCAAAGGAGGAGGTTATCTGCTCATTCTTAAATTTCACAAAATCTGACAGCAGACTCAAACTAAAATGCCAATGACTCTTTATTTGAGGGAGGCCAGGAAGGACAGTACCACAGGGACTGGTCAGATATTGCTACACTCTAATCACAGGAGCAAGCCAATGCAATCAGTGAATCCTAGAAGAGAAGGATAGATGGAGATACCATCACACATCTGAGACTGTGCTGACGTGTGGGTCTTGAGGTCCTTGAGGTCCTCGGCAGTAGTAGTTGTTTGCCTTTGCTTGAGAACAGTAGGTGCCAGCCTATCTCAACACTGTGGTGAACAGAGTTTAAGGAACTGAATGTTGCCTTCTTAGACATAATATAGATACCTCACCATTGACCTTTGTGCACTTCAGGCACAGGGTTGAAAACCAATATTGGATAACCATGATCTTCAGGCCCTCAGACAGCACAGCATCAAAAAGCCAGAGAAGGATTCTGTCGTGGACATCACTGCATGGACTGAGGGAAACTTCCAAAAAACTGTCTGTGAACACTGTTCCATTTACATTTTACAGAGTGACAAGCTATGACCTCTTATAGTACCTGTGCACACCACAATGCACACCAAGTTGCATGATGAAGGTGAAAATAGAATTAAAATAAATAAGCCAGGGACATTTCATCTAGTGCTCAAAACTACAAAAAACGGGCTGTTCAACTTCTACTGGAGATTAAAGAAGGAGCCATGAATCCATTTCCTCTTTTGTAATGTGATCATCAAATTCCCGTGCAGCACTGAAATGTACTTCTGATCACACATACCTCATTTACCATTTGTCATTCTAATATTTAACTCCATGTCTTACAAAGAAAATCTAATTTAATATGATAAGTGCTAATAAGAGGTATTCCTTTGCACAGTGGTGACACACACATCTACTTACCCTGTCAACCATGAAGTCGATTGCATCTGCCATTTTAGAGTCCACTGGTCCTTTAGCAAAGTTCCCCAGGACAATCTTCTTCAGCATGAAAGCTGGCATTAACCAGAAACTGTTAAGCAGGAACATGGAAACCAAACATTAACAATAAATATCAACATTCAGAGGAAGATCTGTGCTGGAATCATTTAAAATCACCTGTTTGCTGTCCATGTCTGATTAAAGATGGAGGTGTCACTGAATGAATTACACAGTATCAGGGAGTGCACTCTGGGAGATTTGTGTGTGCATTCTGCAAACTTCTGAGCCAAGAATCCACCTAGAGATGCTCCGAACAGATGGACCTGAAGGTTCACATGACATAGATCATCATTAGTAAGGGCTGTCATTAATGTACTTGTGTTATTTGATCACCCTTTTCTATACTGTCCTTATTCCCAAGACTGCAACTCGGTATGTATATTATATTCAGAGAAACACTACAGCTGTCTCTCTGACAGATGCAGCAGCATGTCTGGTCTCCAACCATCCAAAAACAGTTTATGTCCCTCCACTGGCTCCATGTTGCTGCTCACACAGTGGCCAAATTACAATTATTTCAGAACTTGTAAGGTGATATTTGTGACCAATTTTCTATTTTATTGATTTTCTGGAGAAGAGTATTCCACTTTTACTTTTGAATTTCTAAGTCAATGGGATTCTGGTTGTTCTTTTCCACAGATCTACACTTCTGACTTTGTCTCTCCACCAGATGTTTAATATTCTCCTAATCTCTTAATGATGATGTGATGAATGATGTTTGCAACCAGCTTGTTGTTCTCCATGTCTCTGATCTGTATAACATAAGATATGAGTCACTCCTACTAATATTCTCAGGAGTATTTCCAAGGTACATCAAGGTAAAAATGAGAAGTCAAATCTCAGGTTCAGGATTTCTGAGCCCACTTCTTTCCATTAAGGTGAAGCCCTTGTATATGTGCCTATGATGCCTTTAGTGTTTTTTGAATTATAAGCATCAGTAAGTATCTGGGTTACACTTGAGGGCTTAACACAGTCTGAGGGCCTTGTTTCATTTTTTTTTAAAAGGTGAATCTTACAGGTCCAGCTCATGAGCCTGACATAAGTCCTCAAAATGATTAACGTTTCCACTTGTTAACATTCAGCAGAAGGCAATAATACCTTGTTTAGCCCATTGTCTGTACCCGTAGTCTTGTGATGCTGGGAGGAGCTGTGGATCATTAGTCAGCCAGCTCAATAATCTTACTGGTCTGTGTAGCTGAAATCTCTTCAAAACCTCCAACCATACTCTTATGAAGAAAGCAACATACTGAAGCTGGAGAACATTACATTACAGTGTAATGTAACATAACATTAACTCTGCTCGGGCAGTCCGGTACTGACTGTATATGTATGTCTGTTAAAGATAGCTCAATGTCTTTTCATTTAGCCTCATATGCTGGGTTACACCACCAAACAAGAGGCCTCAGCTGATCTGACAGATAGTGACATATAGTGTGCCTGAAAGCGCACACTATATGTTATCCACCGCGCTTATTATTATTGGTGTGGGTGCCCAAAGGGCTCCCACATTAATGTTATCCTACATCTTTATTATTGAGTGTGCCTACAGGAATACACTCTTTAAAACCTCTCGGGCTTCTTCTTATTATTGATTGTGCCTGAAAGCGCACACTATATGTTATCCACCGCGCTTACTGAGTGTGCATGCAAGGTGCACACTATATTTTATCCACCGCGCTTATTGAGTGTGCCTGAAAGCGCACACTATATGTTATCCACCGCGCTTATTCTATTTCTTATTATTATTATTCTTACGCCCTTTTTTTGTCACGCTACTCCTCCCAGAGTTTTTGTCGCACATACACAAAACGGGTATCAAAACGACCGGCTCGGCCGGGAATCGATTGCTATGTGTTTTCTAAGAGTTTCGGCAAACGGTTTTGCCAAAAAAAAAGACGAGCATTCTTCTGGTCATTTCAGATTTTGGTTTGATGCATACCTTATAGGTTTTTTTTTGGCCACCTTCGAGGGGGATCATTCAGACATATACTGTGCATCTCAGGGGGACAGACAGTGCATGCAGCACCTGTGACTAATTACTCTGACCTGCAGCTCACCCTGGTTGCTTGGCAACCTCAAACATGCCTTTGACTAATTTTTTTGAAGTCTCTGTATGATATCAGACTATCAAGACTACATTTTTAATGTCGGCCATTTTATCCTTGTCTCTCACAAACACAAACACATAGATAGAGAGACAGACACACCACACACAGGCAGACAGACAGGCAGACGCACACACACACACACACACATTAACTTAACATTTATAAGTTAAAATCACAATAACACAATATTTTTATGAATATAATAACACATTTCAAACAACAAATAGTTTTATAACATTCACAAAATACATACAAATAGTCATTTTTAACATGTTTATTAGACACAGGAGCAGCTACGCTGCCACGCGCAAGCAAGTGACATTAGCGTGTTGACAATTACCATGTCTTTATTTTTAGTGGCTAATGTTAATTTAATATGTTAGCATTGGCATTCATTTTAGCATGGGCTAATGTTACCAGTTAGCATGTCTTTACAGCTAACGCTAATGAGGCGGCTTGCGTCTCGGACGTGCTAGCAAGTAACATGTATTTCTTACGACGGAAAATGAGTGGCTAGCATAACGTGCTAGCAGTTAAACATTAGCATGCTAGCATTAGCATTTTTATCAATGAGCATGTATTTAATTCTTAGTGGTTAATAGTAATCAATAAGCATTAGCAGGTAACAATTACCAGTTAGCATTAGCACATGTTACCATTAGCATGTTAACATTAGCATTTATATTATATACTTAATGGCTAATGCGAAACTTAACCGCAGCTGCTCTTGCTGTCATTGTCTGTCATTTTAGACAGACAACGCGCTAGCAATTATCATTAGCAGGTTTAGCTTTAGCATGTTAACATGAGCATGTACTATTCCTAGTGGCTAATGTTAAGTTAACATTAAAATTTTAGCAAGGATGCATGTATTTAATTCTTCGTGGCTATGGCTCATTGCTAGCGCAGATGGCTAACAATTAACATTAACATGGTAAATTAGCATGTATTTAATTATTTGTGGCTAGTGCTAATTAACATTAGCATGTTAGCATGAGCAATTAGGCAAGTAGCATGTATTTGGTTATTCGTGGCTAAGGGTATTGCTAGCGCTGACGTGCTAGCAAGTAGCTTAGCAATGTTAGCAGTTGTCATGTAATAAATTCTTAGTGGCTAATGCTAATTGGCTAGTGTTGACGCGCTACAATTAACCATTTGCAGTAATTTTAAGCTTTGGCTGCTAATGTTAACAGTTTTAGCATGTCTTATACAGCTAGTGCTAACGGCGCTAGTGTCTGCTGTCTCTTTGGCGCACTAACATTAATTATTACCATATTAACATTAGCAGCGTATTCTTAGTGACAAAAATCTATGGCTAGCACTACGTGCTAGCACTTAACATGTTGTAGCATGTATTCTTAGTGAGAAAATGAAAAAAAAAAGTGGCCTTAGCCACTAAACGTGCTAGCAATGAAGACAGTGCTGCAATGTGACTTAGCATTAGCAAATGTTAGCAAGGATCATGTATTAATTCTTAGTGTAAGGTTAATTAAACTTTAGCAGTTAACATTAACATGTTAGCAATGATCATGTATTTCATTCTTATGGCTAATGCAATTAGCTTTAGCGGTTAACATTAACATGTGAACAATGATCATGTATTTAATTCTTAAGTGGCTAATGCTAATTAACATTAGCATGTTAACAATAACATGTTAGGCAATGACACATGTAATTAATTCCTAGTGGCTAATGTTAATTAACATTAGCATGTTAATAAACATGTTAGCAATGATCATGTCTTAATTTTCTGGCTAATGCTCATGCTACGAGACGGCTAACAATTTAACATTAACATGTTAGAATTAGCATATGTATTTAATATTTTATTTGTGCTAGTGCTAGATCTAAAATAATTTAGACATTAAATATTAGGGAAGTAGAAATTGGTTATTCGTGGCTAATGCTAATGCTAGTGTTGACGACGCTAAGGCAATTACCGATTTGCAGAATTTAGCTTTGGCCCGTAATGTTTAACAGTAGCATGTCTTTATCAGCTAGTGGCGTAACGCGCTACGGTCTGCTGTACTTTGGCGGCAAGCTAACAATTAATATTACCATATAACACATTAGCATTCTTAGTGACTAAAAAATTAATGGGCTAGGCACTGGACGTGCTAGCACTATGATGAACATTAGCAATGTTTTAGACATGACAGTTTAATTCCAGGGCCTAATAACTAGTAGCTTTATAGATGTACCAGTTACATGTTACAATGAGTCATGTATTTAATTCTAGTGGCTATGTGAATTAACTGTAGGCAGGTTAACATTAACATGTTGTAGCAAATGATCATGTATTGCGATTCTTAGTGGCTAATGCTAATTAGCTTTAGCAGGTTAACATTTAACATGTTAACAATGATCATGATTTAATTCTTAGTGGCTAATGCTAATTAACATTAGCATGTTAACAATAACTTGTTTAGCAATGATGGGGTATTTAATTCTAAGTGGCTTATGCTAATTAAACATTAGCATGTTAACAATAACATGTTAGCAAGGATTATGTATTTAAGTCGTAGTGGCAAATGCTAATTAACATTAGCAGGTGTAGCTAGAACTGTTTACAATTGAATCAGGTGACTTAGGTTCAGGTGGCGTAATGGTTAATAACATTACATGTTGTAACATGAGCATGTAAAGATCGTATAAGGTCTGCCGTGGCTACTCAGGCTGGAGCGCAGAGGAAGGTGGGGGCTAAACAAGTTAACATTAACATGGTTTAGAATTAGCATTGTATTTAATTTGTGGCTAGTGCTAATTATACATTAGCATGTTAGGATTTAGCATATTAGCAAGTAGTTGGGCAACATGTTTTATTTGGTTATTCGTGGCTGAGGTACTTGCTTAGCGCTGACGTGCTAGCACAGTAGCTTAGCATGTTCGCAGTTGTCATGTAATAACTCTTCTAGGGCTAATGCCTAATTGCTAGTGTTGACGCGCTAGCCATTACATTTGCAGTACTTTTAGCTTTGGCTGGCTAATGTTAACAGTTAGCATGTCTTTACACTAGTGCTAACGGCTAGCTGCTCTGAGTGCCTTTGGCGCACTAACACTTAATATTACCATATTAACATTAGCATGTTTCTTAGGACTAAAAACTATGGCTCCGGACGTGAGCCTTAACATGCATACATTAGATGTACTTAGACTAAATTAACTAATGCTAGGCACATTAGATGTTAACTTAGCATGTATTCTTAGTGACTGAAAATGCAGTGGCTAGCAAACTAACGTGCTAGCATTACATTTAGCTGTTGCAAACATTAGCATGTTCTAGTGATGTAATGTCTAGCCTAATGTTAATTAACTTTAGCATGTTACATTAACCTGTTAGCAATGATCCTGTTATTTATTCTTAGTGGCTAATGTAATAACTCTACAGGTTAACATTAACATGTTAGCAATGATCATGTATTTATTCTTAGGGCCTTAATGTAATAAGGCTTAGCAGTGTAACATCAACAGTTAACAATGATCATGATTTAAGCTTAGTGGCAATGCCAATACATTAGCATTAAACATGTAGCATGTCTGTATTTAGCGGCAATTAATTATAGACATGTTAACCAATAAATGTACATATCCATGTAACTTAATTCCAGTGGCTTAATGTAAATTACACTTAGACATGTTAACATTAACATGTTAGCAATGATCATGTATTGTAATTCTTCCTGGCTAAGCCTCATTGCTAGCACCGGCTTAACAATTAACATTAACATGTTAGAATGACAATGTATAATCTCTACTAAACTCTGTAGTAGCATATAAATAGCATGATTTAGTTTGGCATCTAAGTGTTTGTGACCGCTAGCAATTACCTTTGCAGTCATTTTAGCTTTGGCGCCCCCGCTAATGTTAACAGTTAGCAGTCTTTACAGCTAGTGCTAACGCGCTAGCTGCTCGGCTGTCTTGGCGCGCTGAACAATTAATATTACCATTTAACTTAGCATGTAATTCTGAGTGACAAAAATTCTGGGCAGCACTGACCGTGCTAGACTTACATTAGCATGTTAACATTAACAGGTTATTTAATTCCTAGTGCTTAAATACTAATATGCTTTAGCAGGTTAACATACATGTTAACAAGATCCTCAGTAGTTTTTTAAAAATTCTTAGTGGCTACATGGGATTGTAACGATAACTCAACTCACGACCGATTCGAGGCACGATTTTTTGTTCAAGATACGATTTTTTCCGATTTATTTAAAATCAAATAAGCTACAGAACAAATATGACCAATAAATTATCTTTTTATTTGTAGGAAAAAAATCTCTCTTTACAGAAACTCTCAAACATTGGTCGATAGGCCGGCAGCATTCTGCATTTTCAGTTGATAGAGTAAGAAATAAACACAGGTGCTCAACCTTAGGAGCCCGGCAGGAACGCAGCCGTGCGCTGTGTTTTGTTTTGGTGGTGTTTGATGAGGGAGGAAAGAGGGACGTTGTGTGTTGTGGGTGTGTGTAAAAGAGAAACTGTGGGTGGGGGGCGTGTTGGGTGGTGGGTGTAGAAGAGAGAAGAGGGAAGAGAGGATGGTGTGGTGTTGGTGGAGAGGAAAACAAAAGAGACAAGCCTTTACCTTTACAGCTTGACGTATATGCTAACTGCCTTTGATAAATAAAACATAAACATACAGTATGGATAATGCATGAAGGCTAGCATTAACTTACGGTACACGTATGAATCGGAGCGCGTGTTTGTGTGTGTGTGTTGGGAGTACGGCTCGAGGAGAGACGAGCAGAGGGTCCGAGTCAGCGAGAGACACGAGAGCACTGTGTTGTGTGGGTGTGTGAGAGAGAGAGAGAGAGAGAGAGAGAGAGAGAGAGAGAGGAGAGAGACTGGTGGTGTGTTGTGTGTTGTGTGTGTTGTGTGTGTGAGAGAGAGAGAAGAGAGAAGAGAGGAGAGCAGAGACTGTGTGTGTGTGTGTGTTGTGTGTGTGTGTTGTGTGTAGTGTGTGTAGTGAGTGGTGATGAGAGAGGAGAGGAGAGAGAGGAGAGAGAGAGAGAGACGACAGACTAAGTTAAGCATTAGCATGTCTTTACAGCAGCGTAATGTGCTAGCTGCTCTGCTGTCTCTGTCGGCCATTTTACACAGACAAGTTTCCCAATGATGCCAATAACTGCACTAAAATGGCCACTGGGCTCTGCAACGTTGTCCAGTTGAGAATCCTGACAGAGAGAGAGGGAAAATGCTGAGACCAGCCCTCGAAGAGGAGGGCCTCTATGGCCAAACCGTATTTCCAATCATTGAACCGACATAACTGGGGCATCGCATGCCCTTCCTGATCGTTTTACATAGTTATTTTGTGTCGATAAATGAAGAAAACGTCCCTTAGGAGCAAGAGAGAGAAAGTTACTTCTGCCTCCTTAAGAAATTTCCCTCCTTTTTTAACATGGGGAGTGAATGGGCTGAGATGGGAGTACTCGATCAGTTGCCTGTATGGAGCCAAAACTATAAAAGAGACAGCTTCAACAGTGTTATCCTGCGATCACCTCAATTTCTACATTT
This sequence comes from Larimichthys crocea, assembly GCF_000972845.2. Lineage (NCBI taxonomy): Eukaryota > Metazoa > Chordata > Actinopteri > Sciaenidae > Larimichthys > Larimichthys crocea. The sequence goes on along the minus strand of NW_020854308.1, from coordinate 28,350 downwards.
GAGGGGATAATCATGTCTGTAGTGGGGCATTTGAGGCCACGGTAGTCGAATACGTTATTTTTTTTCACTGATTTTCTCCCTGCTCCTCACTCAAGCTGATGATGTCATCCACTCTAGCTCAAACATTCCGCCAAACACACCCATTATAACCCAGAAAATTTGACTAAAAACCTGCTCAACTTTGAGCCTTGATAGTTTAAAAACGGTAAAAGCTGTCGATGAGTGTCGTGAATCCCTGAAGATAAGGGAAGCATCCTCCGTTTTAAAGTTCAAATGCAGTCTCTCGGTTAAAGTATGCCAGAGCAGTTCATTGTTGAAAATGTCTGTTGAAATGTACTTTTTTTCAGGCCTCCCAGTCATTCCTATGGGAATTTTTTCCAGTTTTTCAGAATAAATTCGCGAAAAACACGCGAATCTCTTAGAAAAGTAATAGCACTCGATTCGGGATCAAGACGCACGTTTTGATATATAATTGTTGGGGGTCCTCTCACGCTGCGGGCCCGATTCATGTTCGAAAAAGGGCGGAAATGATAATAATAATTAATGCCAAACAGCCCAGAAGAACAATAGTTGACGATGCGCCTACGGCACTCGTCAACTACTCCAGAGCTGCTAGCTCTGTGAGTAGTTGACGAGTGTCGTAGGCACTCGTCACTAATAATAATGCCATGAAACACCAGAAGAACAATAGTTGACAGTGTCGTAGGCACTCGTCACTAATAATAATAGAAAATTCCAGCAGAAATTTTGAGAGTGACGAGTGGGCTGTTGCCGGGGGTCTGTATTCAGACCCCTACGGCACTCGTCAACTACTCCAGAGCTTGCTAGCTCTGTGAGTAGTTGACGAGTGTCGTAGGCACTCGTCACATAATAATGCACATGAAACACGCAGAAGAACAATAGTTGACAATAGTTACGAGTTGCCGTAGGTGTGTGTGTGTGTGTGTGGTGTGTGGTGTGGTGTGCGTGCGTGCGCGCGTGCATGTGTGCTTGTTCTGTCTTGG
>NW_020854308.1:0-16966 GCF_000972845.2 Larimichthys crocea | reverse complement strand
ATATTTTATGGAGGAAATGTTTTCTGGTTTTCCCTCTGATGTCCTCCGGCTGCTCCGCCTCAACTCTCTGTGATTTACAGAGTTTATGATGGACAGTGAAGTAAACTTGATTCATAAAGTTGTTACTTTGGTGAATCGCGTCCACACTTTGGAACGTTTAAGTGAAGAAAGTCTTGTTAACCGTGCGGTTGGATTAGCAGCTGTTTGCACACGTCAACACTTTTATTTGCAGATGTCTGAAGTGTTAAAAAAGAGAGAAGGCCAAAATAATATCTTAAAACAAAAAAAGAACGACATCAACACATACGTAACTGTTACATGTTCTCTTTTTAAACAGCAGTTATGTGATAAATGTTTCAGTCTGCGTCTATGCGCTGCAGATCAAAGTGATGTTGAGCTGAAGAGACAAAAACAAGATTTCACTCAAAGTTTTTGCTTCGTTGTTTGAATAGATCCTGTTAAGTGTTCTTTACAAATGTAGAAATGAAAGCTGCCTCTCATCTCCCAACCCTTCACCCTGACCCCGACTCAACCCTGACTTCTCCAACTCCTCCCCAACACACACACACACACACACACACACACACACACACACACACACACACACACAGTTAGCTGTGTGTATCACTTTAGGTGCATCACGATGTACCTAAAGTAGCTGCTGTTAGCTCATGTCAGCTCAGTTTGTTAGCTGGGCTGTGAGCTCAGAGCACCGAGGGAGTGTTAGTGTTTGTACCAGAGGCGTTTTAGACCAACGTGAAGAAGAAGAAGGAGAAGAGGTTTACAGGCCCAGCAGTCAGCAGCCTCTACGGACATAATGGCAGAGGAGAAGAGAGTGAAGAGGACGCTGACGGAGGAAGCTAAGAAGAGAAAAGGAGAGAGTGAGCGAGCAAGAAGCCGCCGGACAAGAGTAAATGTGGGACTGACTTTTAGTGGTTGGTGAGAGCTTGGTGAAATAAAAGGCTGAAAGACAGACGCCGAGCTGGGCTGACTGCTGCTGGACTAGGCAGTGAGATCAGCTGGTGCTGGGGATCAGAAGTAATGTAATCAGAGTAAATACTCAAGTACAGCTGAACATATTTACCACAGCGGAATTACACTCTGACATTGGAGTCAACAAACTACTCGAGTACTTGTAGTTACTTTGAAGTTCAACATGTACTGTATTACTTTAAGCATGCACACACACACACACACACACACACACACACACACACACAGCTGCAGGCTCTTCATCTGTGCAGCAGGGGGCGCTGAAGACACTGAGAAATAAATGACATGCAGTGTCATTATTCGGCCAGCAGGTGGCAGTGCACCCTCTGTAAAGAGTCCTGAGCCACATAGATGTACAATAAGTAATCTACAGTATTGATATTAGTATATCTTTTATGGCTCAACAGTGTCAAATGAAACACCTCCAAGCTCGTCTGAATCTGTCCGTCTGTCCAGCAGAAAGTGCTACAGGACGGACGTCTGTCTTCTGTCTTCTGTCCAGTCAAACATGGTTTCATCTCACCTGCCTCTAACACCAGGAGAACCCTGGAGGACAGAGGACGGATGGAGACTTTAAAGTTTGAGTGACGGATCACAATCGTCCGTCTTCACATCCTTCCCGCTGAGTTCACCTCGTGGCAGAATGAAATGTTTGAAATGTTCTGGTGCTAATTAAAGCGATAACATGGACTTACATTAAAACATACAGAGGATCAATGAACAGCTGATGAAAGGTTTTTTAAACGTTTGTGTGACTCAGTGAAGGAAACATAACAGTAACTCTTCTGTCCTCTCTTATCTCGGCGTCACACACTCACATTGTCTTTCTTATCTCGACTGTGTTTCTTATCGCTGACCTGGATGAAAAACAGCGTTACCATGCCAACGGGTGAAGTCATTTTTATTTCTCATGTCCAAACCAATGACAGCCACCCACCTGTCAATCAAAGCGTCCACGCTATTAACCCTGCATAACTTTAAGCCTTAATATAACGTGAACAGGTGAGTTGTATATAAATTCACCCTCAGTACAGTTGTCATGAACGGGGAAATTAGCTACAGAGACCAAAACTGTTTTTTGTACCAGGCTGTAAACATGTTTATTTCTGCTGTGAAGTTGGACATTTGGACATGGGGACTTATGGAGACTGACTCACTTCTGGAGCCAGCCTCAGGTGGACGTTAGAGGAACTTCACTTCACAGACATGGAGGTTTTCTTACAAACCAAAATAATCCGTTTGCTGGAAATGTTCATTCGTTTCTGTCGTGGTTCATGTGGAAGTCACTGAGCGTCGAAGAAACCACCTCAGAAATAACAAACAGTGACTCAACGCTCGCCGTCTTCGCTCTGGGTAATTGTGCGATTGCTTTAGCATGAATTCAGCGTGACTCACCTCGGCCGCTTCTTCCGGTTCATAAAGTTTCTATGAGATCAGACTCATAGAAAGTTAATTAGATCATTAACTGACTAAGTTTGTTGTGTTTGAAGAAACAGGAAGAGCCGGATCCTGGTTTCTGACGCAGGCGATGTTATAATTAGTAATGAGTGACCGCAGCTGAAGTGAAGCTGAGTGTTCTTGAGTTGGTTGACTTGGGATTCTAAGTTTAAACCAGAGGCGATGGATAGTTTTGAACAATAGATGAAGAGAAAATTTAAATTTTGATAAAAACTAAAAGCTTTTTACAATCAGTCTAGATTTGACACAGGTTCAAGAAATCAAACCAGATCTTCCTGAGCTGAATAAAGTGACTGTAACACTGTGTGACGCATACAGAATCAATGCTGCAAGAGTGGATTCAGTACCAGAGAAGAACAGGGGAACTTCTAAAACAGCATTAAAGGTCCAGCGTGTAGGATTTAGTTTCATCTAGTGGGGTACACTAATGTACTGTAGAAAATAAACTGAAATGTAAGATTCAACACACCCTGTAAAGGTATTACTGCTGTCAAACTGTGAAACCACTGGTGATACGCGACGTCCTCCTGGTGTCACGTTGAAGAGTATCCGAGCATCAACCTCCAAAAAACTGCATCAAATATTAGATGCTTCATCTTTCATGGATGACCTTCATACGAGAAAACACGCAGTGTGACCGAGCTGTGTGATGACGCATGAATATGTTTCAGGATCGATGAGCTCTGAATGAGTCACAGCAGACTCACAACAATCACAAACAGGAAGCACACACAGAGCCGCGTCGTCGCTAAAGTAACACGAAGAAAACATTCAGATATTTTACACAACATCGGATCAAAGCTCACGGTTAAGTCTTTGTTTTTCTTTAATGTTTCCATGACGACGACTGTGGGAGGAGACAAAAAAAAAGACTCCGCCCGCAGGAAGTCAGCGTGAAAGCTTTGAACACGACAAACACAAATTCACAAAAAAACATCTTTCATCTTAAAGTCTTTTTCTGGAGCCACATCACATGTCGTCCTCAGTTGCCATGGCGACAGAACAGTTTGGAGCCGTCCTGTACGTCCAGTCGATGAAGACTGTGACACGGGCTGAAAGCCACGAAGTAAAGGGACCTTTAGTCACCGCCGCTCTTTGTTGTTCATCAGGATCTTTAAATTTTACAGTTTGTAACAAAACAACAACGAACAAACGACAAACAGAGAAACGTCATTTACACCGAGTCACTTCATGTGTCTAAAAAAACAAAGGTCCAGGTTTTACACAGTCTGCGGGGACGTCACGGAGACTACGTCCAGGTTTTAGACAGTCTGTGGGGACGTCACAGAGACTATGTCCAGGTTTTGAGACACCTGAAATGACCTGAAGTATAATTGAAGCTGTAACACACAAACATCATTCAGAAGCTCACAGACACAGACAGGAAAATAGGATTGTCACAGTAGCCTGTATTTACAACAATATGTACACACACACTCTCTCACACACACACACACACACACACTTTTGGTCAGGACTGTCTGTTCGTTTGAGCTTTGAGCTCTCACACTAGACTACGTCAGGATGTGACGGAGGATGTTACTGACGTAAAACTACAAAGTCCAGAAGATGGACTACAAAACATCTCAGATAGTTCTGAGCACGCTCGTGTTGTTCCATGCAGGAAACATAAACGTGGACAACCTGACGTCATCATCAACGTCACAATTCAGATAATTAAACATGAGCAGGCGTCCGACTGTGGAGACTGTTTTCAGTTTCTGGAATCGACCCTGTGACAAAAATCACACAGACGCTGCAGCTTTCACACACACTCGCAAAAACATATTAGCTGTGGACACACACACACACACACACACACACACAATGCTCAACAGCATTTGGTAGAACATTTGGTAACACGATGCTGCAAATCGTGTCATATTTCAAAATAAAAGCTGCTGACTGACTTGTAATACCTGTGTGTGTCTGTGTGTGTGTGCGTGTGTGTGTGTGTGTGTGTGTGTCCTCAGGTATAAAGTCCAGGACTGACCAATCAGAGAGCAGAACATGTCCTGAAGAAGCAAAGTTCTGGTCGTTTTGCAGCAGAACAGTACATGGTGAACGCCTTCATGTCAGTTGCTTCTTTCACCGTGCTCTGCTACATTTGCTACCACACAGTCCCATCAGTGTATATTTATATTTATGTATGTATATATGTGTGTGTGTGTGTGAGTCTTTGACTCACCTGCCAAAAGTCGTGGCAGCGCCCCCTACAGGCTGAAAGAAAAAAAATCTCAGCGTGAAATGTAAAATTTGTCCTGAAGGTGGCACCGGAGGAAACGTCACGCGGTCGTTAAAATAAAAAAACGTAGATTTAAAACATGAGCTTCGTTTTTTTATCTTGCAGCAACAACTTCCCACGTGGTTCTGTGTAACAGACCAGCTCAACGCAACAACGCAACGTCCCGGATACGTTTGTGTCAGTTTCCGGTCACGTCTCGGCAGAATGTGACTGATGAGTTCAGGTGAGTCAGATGAAATTTGGCAGGTGAGAACTTCACATTTGTGTTTGTGTGTCAGTCTAATGATGAGGAGCAAACGCCACCGAATGCTGAGTGTCACTCCTTCCTCTCTCATCCTCCTCTTCCTCCTTCATGCCTCCGACAGCCACCAGCGCCTGCGTGGAGTCACATGACTGCTTCTCTGCGTCCTCATCGTACGTTGAATCCATCGTGTTCGGTCTCGACCTTCCTCCTCCTCCTCCTCCTCCTCCCCTGCCAAGTCTCAGAACGCCCACAGCCCCGCAGGTGCGTTTGGCGAGCGCTGCCAGCTCCTGCCGGGCGAGCGGGTTGAAGAGGATGTAGAGCAGTGGGTTGACACAAGCCGGCAGCGGAGCCACGAGCAGCAGCACCCCCTTTGCTGCCTCCGGCCCGGCGGCAGAGAGGCGCAGCAGGGAGGAGAAGGAGAGGAAGGCGACGGGGAGGTAGAGGAGGCAATCTGAGAAGAGCAGCCAGGCTACGTGTCGAGTCAACGCCACCTCCTCTTCGGCGGCGGGTGGAGCTTTGTTGGCTCTACAGTAGAGGCGAGTGTAGGCGACGGTCATGAGGAGGAAGCACAATGAGTCGAGGAGCACCAGGGAGACCGTGAAGGCCAAGGAGGATGAGGACAAGGAGGAAGGCAGCGGCAAACAGAGGGAGGTACTACTGTGTCCGGCCACCAGGGGGGGCAGCGTGACGGCGAGGCCCAACAGGAAACACAGACAGACGGCCAGACGGATGGAGAGGGGTGATGAGGAGCGACCTGGAGAGAGAGCAGAGTAAAATCAGGTGACGCCATCAGGAATACTTTCCACCTGTGTGTACTTGTTGTGTTTTTCACACCGTTGTGTCTGTCGGTTTTGTGGTGGCGTGCAGCGGCGGCCATGTATCGCTCCAGAGCAGCGATGGTGAGCAGGAAGAGGCCAGTCTGCGACGCAAACACACACAGGAAGCCGCTCAGTCGACACAGGAAGCTGCTCTCCCAACTTGCCCCGTACCTGCAACATGAAGAGTCCAAGAACCGTTTTGTCCTCCAAGATACGTGACTTTAAAGTGATCGTTACAAATAAAACTGGATCCATTTTGAGATTAATAAGTCAACTTTTGTAACTCCATATCTGAAGTCCCATGAGTTTCCTAGAGTCCCCAGTGCTCCCTGAAATTCCCAGTCGCCACAAACTACCCCACAATTCCCAGAGTTTCTGTAACCCCTAAAGTTACAACAAGTCTTCCAAGAGTCTCTCAAGTCCACAGGGTCCTCACAAACTAGAGTATATCGAAACTCCCTACAATCTCAAATTCATAACCTCTGAAGTTCCCAGTCTTCTAAGAGTCCCTCAAGTCCACAGAATCCTCAGTATTCCCAAAGTCCCAACAATCCCAAGAGTCCTCATAACCTTTACAGTTCCAAGTCTTCAAAGAGTCCCTCAAGTCCACCAAATCCCCACAAACTTCAGTATACCCAAAGTCCCAACAATCTCAAAAGTCCTCATAACCACTAGAGTACCCAGTGCTCCAAGAGTACCCAAAGTCTCCAGTCTCCACAAACCACTGTATTCCCGGAGTCCCTACAGTCCTCTAGAGGTCCTTGCGCTTGAAGGTTCACCCAGTTCCTCCTTCTGATTCTGTTTTGTACCTCCAGAAGCTGCCGAATGTCCAGGCATCCACTGCAGCCAACCACCCACTCCACACTCCCATCAGGCCATTCACCAAGGCTAGTAGACCAATCAGCAGCTTGGGTGGTGTCACAGAAGTGGCTGAGGAAAAGAAAACTGACAGGACGACCAGGCTGTTGCTGACCAATGAGAGCACTGCGATGAGCCACACCCCTCCACGGATCAACCAGCTGCCGAGCAGATGGAGGCAGGGGCGAAAAGGTCCTGAACGAAATAAGTTTACTTTACGATCAAAGAAACATCAATAAATCTTTGGTAAATGTATTCGTATATATTAATATCATGTTTTTGAAATGTCACTGATTAAATAGATGGCTTGAGTCTAGCAGAGATAAGCAACTATTCAAGTATTAGATGTACAATGTATGTAAGTATACTCCTTGTGTATTAAGCTGTGTTTGATTGCAGTTGCTTGTTACCTGGTGCAGGGCTGCAGTGGACAGAGTGCTGAAGTTTAGGCTCATCTTCAAACTCGATCAGAAAATCCTCCCAGTCCTGATCGACTACAGAGATACAGCAAGAAGAGCATGCATCAGTCTTCAGAGACCTTTACTTTGAAATATCACTCATCACAATACGACTCAGTTTTCATAGTTAGGCTAGAGACAGAGAGACAGTAAGGCAGATATTGATATTATGAACGTGAACAAAGCAGGATCAACTCTTCAAACATTGAATCTACAGCATCAGTTTATTTAATCATTTCAAGCCCTGCGTGGCTCCTAAATTTACAACCCAGAAAAACTCCTAAATATACTTATTTAACTTTATTGGCTTTAGTTACTTTTCAGATAAAGATTTTTGCAAGAAAACACAAGAAAGTTCATCAAATCTGACGTTTTGTTTATCTTCATGTCTTCATCTACATACCCACAAGTCCCCACAAACCATAGTATTCCCAAGGTCCCCACAATCCTAACAGTCCCTGAAACCTTGTAAATTCCCAAAACTCCAAGAGTCCCACAAGTCCATCGCTGAGCCGGGTTTTCTTCTTCAATTTTTTTGGGGCAATACCGCCCCCAAACGAGCAGCTGTTGTAACTGCATGACGGTGCCCAGGCGGCTTGGTCCGCCTTCAGAAGTGCAGTGTGAAAGTGAGACAAACCAAATGTGACCAGTGTCGCTTCACTTGGTGTTTACATTGGAAACTACGTGAAGGTGAAGGAGTGTGGTTGGTGTCACCTTGGCTGGACAGGACGGAGGTTTCTTTCCCAGGAGAATCCGCTGACTCCTCTCTCTCCCAGGATGAACTTCCGCCTCCTCCTCCTCCTCCTCCTCCTGCTCCTGCTCCTCCTCTCCTCTCACAGGAGACGAAGGCGCAGCACTGGAAGGCGTAAGGAAGCTCCATCACCCTGAACACACACACACACACACGCTCAGCGAAATATCCCTTTAAATGCTTTCTAGTAGACTCAATGGAGACAGACATGTGTGTTTATGTGTGTGTGTGTGTGTGTGTGTGTGTGTGTGTGTTCACCTGACTCTAGGCAGGTCCTCTCGGGTTATTAACTCCATCAGCTGTGTGTTTCCAGCCAATCGCAGGTGAGTTAAACTCTGCAGACCAATCAGAGGCAAAGACGACAGCTGATTGGATGACAGGTCTCTGCAGAGAGAGAAAAGAGAAACTTAATCATCATAATCTTTGCCTTGTTAAAGATTAAACTAATTGTTCCCAACCTTTTTGGCGTGTCATGAAACAGCAGCTGTTCATCATTTACAGACATCTTCCGTAAAACTCACCTGGTTTGATTTAAAGCTCGACAAGGGTCAAACATTTAACAAAAACTGCAAAAATTACAAAACAGATTTGTGTATCAGAACTTTGCAGATAGCAGACCAACGTTTCTCAACACTGAAACATAACATTGACATAAAATCAACGTTAGTTCAACTTAAAATCAATCACTGTTCTATCATTAAGCAAACATTGAAATAACATTAATTAAACCAATCCACAGACAGCAGACCAACCCTGAATCAACGTTGCCTTGTTATCTGGGTTGTCTTCTCCTCTCAGGACTACTCAGATTCATCTGGTGACCCTTTGGAGGGGCCCGACCCCTCAGGTTGGGACCCACATTTTACTGTGATGCATGCAGATCTTGTCATGGTTGTCATGGTTACTCACAGTTTGGTCAGAGCAGGCAGAGCCGAGAACGAGTTCGACTTCACCGACGATAATCTGTTCCACGATAAGTCACTACAGACAGAGAGAGAGAGAGAGAGGCAGTCAGGGAATTGAACCAGCGACCTTCTGTGGACAGATCTGACTTGTAGTTTAGTGAGCTTGGCCTGCTGAGCTGGTGTTTGCTGCCGTGTCAGCGTGGATTCAATCAAAACTAGCAATGGTCTTTGTCTCTAATCCAGGATAAACGCGTGTGTGTTTATTATAACACTCTTATTTCTATAATAGTATAATAACACGAGTCATCATGTTCAGAAAGACGTGACAGAGCAAACTTTACAATTAATGCTACTTTAATACTTTGGTCACGTCCAAGTCTCAGATTATAAATGATAATCCACCACTTAAAAACTTTTGTATGTTTTGTGTGTCCACCATATTTATCTCACAAGATCAGCGACTTCAGCAGCCAACAAAGAATTATTAGAAATGTTTCGATCACACAGAGTCTGGGAGATAAAGCCACAAACTGCAGTTCCTCTAACGTCCACCTGAGGCTGGCTCCAGAAGTGAGTCAGTGTCCATAAGTCCCCATGTCCAAATGTCCAACTTCACAGCAGAAATAAACATGTTTACAGCCTGGTACAAAAAACAGTTTTGGTCTCTGTAGCTAATTTCCCCGTTCATGACAACTGTACTGAGGGTGAATTTATGAACAACTCACCTGTTCAGGTTATATTAAGGCTTAAAGTTATGCAGGATTAAGAGCCTGGACGCTTTGATTGACAGGTGGGTGTCATCACAGATGGTTTGTTTGAGCAACCAGGCGTCATTCAGCCGCCTCAGGTCCACAGATCCACGTCTTTAGATTAGTATCAGCCATGTTTCTGTGCAGTTTTCTGACTCTGAGCCAAACTATGGCATCATACCTGTCCCATCAACAACCAGACCACCTGCATCTGTGTGTGTGTTCCCATTTGGAAGCATTTAAAGGGGGCATCTTCGGATCACTGCTCAGGATCTGCAGCCTAATTAAAGCTGCAGACCCTGAGAGTGTGTGTGCGTGTGTGTGTGTGTGTGTGTGTGTGTGTGTGTGTTCTTACAGCGAGCGTAGTGACATCAGACCGTGGAAGGTGTTCTCCTCCAGTTCCTCTATCTCGTTATGGTGCAGATCACTGAAACACACACACACACACACACAATATCAGCTCTGATATTTCCATTACATCACGTTTATCATTCTGTTTTACAACACACACACACACACACACACAGTTTTGTTTCAGAGCGATCTGATTGGTCAAACAGCGGTGCTAATTATTCCCATAATTCACAGCTGGCTGTACTTTATTGGTTGCTATGGAAACAGTTAAGAACACAGTGACTGCGCGGCAGATTCGAGAAGAAGTCAAACTCACATCTTCTGAACGCTCTCACAGCCGGAGAAGCTGGGAAGAGTCTGGATCCGATTATAGGAGAGGTCACTGCGGAGAGAAACGCCTCAGTCGTTATCACGCTTCAAAGAAAATCCAACACTCAGTGAACGCATCACGGTGTGAAGCTCTGAAATGCCTGTCCACTTCTTAATGGACTAATTAATGAATGAATCTTATTCAGCGGTCACATGCTGCCTCGGTTTGTCTGTCGATGAGCAGCGTGTTGCGTTCACTGTCGCTCTGTCGTGTCTGAACTCACAGCAGCTGAAGGTTTGGAAGCTGTTCACACACTGACGATGGCAGAGACGTGATCCGAGCTCCTGTGATCGTCCTACACACACACACACACACACACACACACACACACGCACACATACACGCACGCATAAGGAAGACATGGTAGATGTGTCAATAAAGGGTCTCAGGTCACATTCTGCTCAAAGGCACATTGGTAGAGTATTAAACACAGTCCAACATAGTACACTATGGTGTGTTCAGGTGCATTAAAGGTGTAGTATGTTACACTATGGTGTGTTCAGGTGCATCAAAGGTGTAGTATGTTACACTATGGTGTGTTCAGGTGGATTAAAAGGTGTGCATGTGGAGTTAACTGATTATAATATAGAAGAAAATGATGAAATAAAGATGTACGCTGCTGCTGTTATATAAACTCGATGCCGTGTTGCGACAGGATGCGGAGGCGTGCAGTAATGCTGCGATGGATCATTTGAAGGCAGACAAGTTGAAGAATGTGTGACGGTTTGTTTGGTTAGAGTTCGACTGGTTCAGTGTGAGGTTACCGCTAAACACACACGCTGCTTCCACAAACCAGCGTAAATGGAAAAAATACAAGAAAATAAACAGCGAGAAGGTGTTTATTATGACACGGAAAACTGGGTCACAACACAGGAGAGAACAGAGTGTGTGTGTGTGTGAGTCTCACAGGCTTTCCAGGCTCTTGGTTCCCGTCAGATCTGGAAACTCGGTGAGATCCGCAGCTCCGTTCAGAGAGCTGAGAGACAGACGAGAGAAGAGTTGGTGTTTGTTTCTTTACAGCCGAAGAGAGGGAACACAAAGAAAAAATATCTTCTTCTTTCACTCAGTTTGTGTCTGATTCACTGAGGCAGTGGTTAATTACTGAATCAGCACGTTGGACTGACTGAGTGTAGAAAGCAACATCATGACGTCTGTTAAATCATGTCCTCTATTTCTATTTCTAGGGACTATTTCTTTCAGCGGAGCCTCTAGTATGAATTATGATGGAAACGTGGCCATTTCAACACAGGTTAATTAAACTTTCTCGTCCTCACATGTTCCTTTAAACAACCTACAGAAACACTACATGGACAAAAGTATTTGGACACACCTGTCTTCTTGTTGGAGGAGGGATGATGTTTTCAGGGTTTGTTCTAGGCCCCTTATCTCCAGTGAAGGTTTGTGTCCAAGATATTTTGGACAACGCTATGCTTTCAACTTTGTGGCAACAGTTTGAGGAAGAATGACTGTGCCCGAGCGCACAAAGCAAAGGTCCATAAAGACATGGACAGAGCCCTGACCTCAACCCCACACTGCACCTTTGGGATGAACTGGAACTGGACTTTGTGAGCCAGGCCTTCTCGTCCAACCTCATAAATGCTCTACAGAATGAATGGACACAAACTCCCACAGAAACACGCCAACATCTGGTGGAAAGCCTTCCAAGAAGAGTGGAAGCTGCAAAAGGTGACCAACTCTATATTAAAGTATTTGAATGTCCCTGTTGGTGTAACGGTCAGGCGTCTGAACACTTTTGTCCATTTAGTGAATCTAAACCTGTTGCTTTACAACAGACACTTCTCCCTGCAGACATTTTGACATAAAGAAAATAAACAGCCAGTGTCAGACTCTCTCACAGCGTCCGTAGTTCTGGTAGGTTCTGGAAGGCAGACCGTCCGACACACTGGATCGGGTTGTCGTAGAAAAATCTATAAAAACACAAAAATCACCTCATTGTGAAATAACACAGATGTGGCAGCATATTGATTAACAACTGACTCCTCATAAGCCCCGCCCCTTGTTGCTCTGTGCTCCAATCACAGTTGAGCAAGCTTCAGTCAGAACCTGCAGCACGATGAAGCATTAAAGTTCAGCAGTTTGACAAAACCATCCCAACTCAAGGTCTCTTAACAAGCTTCGTCCTGAGCTTTCGACTGTATCACACAGTCTTCATCGTGAATCTGTGGCCGACACGGAGGTGTTAAATCTTAGTAAGTGGACCTTGAGTTGGGACTGGTTTGAGCGATGAGTCGGTGGTACCCACATGGTGATGAGTGACGGGTTCCCAGTGAAGGCGTGCTCCGGGATGGACTGGATGTTGTTGCTATGGAAACCACTAAAACAGGAAGAGATAGAGCAGCATTTTACAGGTGGAGCCACTTTAAATAGTTTATGCACAGTCCCAACCTGGGTCCCAGCATGAGGGGTCGGGCCCCTCCAAAAGGGTCACCAGATAAATCTAAATGAAGCCGTGTGAGTCGTTGGTAGAACTTGTAGTTTGTAGAAAATGTGTGTGAATTATAAACAGCTGCTGATTTTTAACAGGACAAACATGTTGGGCTCTATTTACAGAATATAATCTTCTCGACTTCATTTGTGTTTGATCAAGGGTTAGGGTCCAGTTGTAGAGGGGATAGATGTATCATGTCCAGCTGTTGGTAGTGTTGTAGAGGAGGTCCTCTCTGAAGAGCTGGAGGTCTTCAGAAGGTTTGTGAAGGTAGAGAGGGACGCCCCTGATCTGATAGGAACTGGTAGGACGTTCCACCAACGAGAAAGGTTGAGAGTCAGTGTCGATGTTGATGTCATGGTGTATAGTCGGTTTGGACTGGGAGGAGCAGCAGTTCAGCTGGAGGTGGTCTGAGGGGCATTCAGAGATCGTAATTTGGTGGCATCTAGCCTTGTTTTCCCATTCCAAGCTTGAAGGAAAATCTATGGTTGCCTAAAATATGGGAAAAAAGGCCCTATCCAGATCCAGCGATAAGTTTGTCCACTCTGGGCTACTGTAGAAACATGGTGGTTCAACGTGGCGAACTCCGTGGAAGAGGACCCACGGTGTCTATAGATATGAAAGTCTGATTGTCAGGTGGTTAAGCACTAATAAACACAGAGTTATGAAGATTATATTCTGTAAGTAAAGCCCCATAAATCTGACACATTGGACCTAAACTACATAAAGTACTTAGGTACTTCCCACCATGTTTTTAAACCTTCTTCTATGTTCACTAACTTCCTTTCCTTTTTTGCCTCCCAGCTCGATTTGACATTCAAACCATCATCAGATATGAAACACGTAACGTAAACAGGAAGTTTCCCGTGTCTACCTGAATGACATCAGCCATCAGGTTTTATGGAGAGTCACGTGAATCAAGCAAACATGGTGAATAGTTAGGTGTTTCTAGCTTTTCAGCATCAGCTTAAAGGATTGAAGTTTAGAAAGGTGGTCTGATGTTTGCTGGTTTCTTCTGCACCGCATACATGAGTGTTGTTTTCCTCACGTACGTACTGTTGCTTCAGACTTACAGTTCTTTGAGGTGACCGAGCGAGCGGACGGCCGTCGGAAACTCGACCAGACTGTTGTAGTTCAAATCCCTGAGAGAGAAGAAGAAGTTAGAAGTGAGAGCACACACTCAGACTGGGAATAACTTCTCTGTACTGGAAGTGTCAGCTCTACACTGCTCCATCACATCTGTCACATCTAAATTGGGAATGCTAAACATAAACTGGGAATATTAGGTTGAATGTTGATTGCTTTGAATCGTTAACTTTAGGAGTATGGGCTCTGTACTGGGAATGGTGAGATCTAGACTGGGAATACAAGTTCAAGACTGGTAATGCAGCTCCAGTATATACTCGTAATGTCAGCTCTGGAAAAGGAATACCAGCTTTACTGGGAATATCAGTTCGAGATGTTGGATTTTCTCTAGCCTAGAATGGGAATAGATACTCTACTGAAATGAAAATGTTAGCCAGGATACCAGATCCACTCTAGAAATGGTCAGCTCTGAACTGGGAATACTACCTATATACTGGGAATGTCAGCTTTCCACAGGAAGTACTAAATATGCACTGGTCAGTTCTGGACTGTGAAAGCCAATTCTAAGTTAGGAACGTTGTAGCTATGGACTGCTGATACTAATTCTAGACTGGGAAAGCCAGATCTGTACAAAGAAAGTTCAACTTTAGACTGGAAAACCAGGAATATCAGATCACACTGGAAACGTCTGTTCTAGACTGGGAATACCGACTCTACGCTGGATTTTGTCTGTCCTGGAATGGGAATATTTGCTCTGTTTGGAATGGAAATGAGATGGAATACCACATCAGTGCTGGAATTGTCAGCTCTTGACTAGGAATACAAAGTCTATACTGGGAATTTTAGCTCCAGATGGGGAAAACCAACCTTAGACTTCTAATACTACTTTAACTTGTAGTTAAAGTAGTATTAGAAGTGGGAATTCTCATACTGAAAACACCAGATCTATGCAGCTGTAAACTGGGAATAGCATCTTTAAACTGGTAGTACAGCTATATATTAGGAATGCCAGCTGTATACTGGGAATGATAGCTCAATGTTGGCTCTATAATAGAAAGACCAGCTCTACAACGCTGTGGGAATGTCAGCTCCAGACTGGGAAAGCGTTTCATGTAAATGTTTGTGTTTCAAACCTGATGTTTAGCTTAATCTTTTTTCCGTCTTTTCAGTTTATTAAAGAAACATTTAACTGTGCCTCGCTCTTCTCTTTCATCACCAGCAGAGACTAGAGCATTCTCCGAGTCTACACATGGCTTCAATTAGGTCCTCTGATCCATCTCTGGGATGCAGGTGACACACACACACACACACACACACACACACACACACACACACAGTGGAATGAAGTTGCCACATTGTGAAAATACCATTAAATTGAAATTGCTTCAGTCTGGTTGCTGAGTGTGTGAGTACACGTGTGTGTCCACAGGATAATTTGTAACAACAATAGCTTTCTGCCAAACTGTTATTGATGGAATTTGGAAGGTTATGATTGGACGAGAGCTGGATAAGAGGTTTCTGATTTAAGTCAGTCATGGGGCTCATGGGAGAAATCTTAATTATCGTAATGTCATGCTGTAAATTGTGCATGCTGATTAGGCTCCATAGGGTGTGTTGGTGGGTGGCGTCAGGCGTCCTGCATGAATGTCTCTTATAGATAATGTCAGGTGACTGTTGGAAACTCGTTGTGATTGGGTCAAAGTCAATTCTGAGATTCACTTCCTGCACGTGACTTCAAACCCACCGGGAGCGTTTCAGAGCGTTTCTCCCTCCAGACTTTGTTTACTTGCTCAGATTTGGTCATTTTCCTGGTTCATGTTCTTCTAAATATGACTCTACATGTGGAAATGTGCTACGTACTTCATTTGTTTCTCTTTTGTCAGTTTGCACGGGGTGTTTTATTTTGAAAATCCACCGGATTCTCTGTGCTGCTTCTGTGCCTGGCTTCCTGTCAGCTCGAGGTGCTCTGTCTTAAATTGATGCAGCTCACGTCAAAAATAAGAACAGCCGCGTTGAATTCAGCACGGAGCCGAGCGGAGGCCCTTGACAGAACGGCCGCGTATCACTGCAGTGACCACGGCGCACATGCAATGGAATGGAATCTTGCCCAGCTCCGGTTCTGGCACAACACATTTAATAAAGTTAGAGTTTTCCTTTAAGCCCTTCAGGAATTTACTTTTTGGTGGTGGTCTTGTTCTCCTGAGGGGATGTTTTGAAAGCTGGATTTGGGGTTTTCCGCTCACCACCACCATTCTCTCTTACTGGAAGCAGAAAGTCCTAACGGGGGGACGGGTTTAGGAGACGGGAAAGCACCACGCTGACGTGCTTCTAAAAACCTGGGTGTGTTTTCCTTTAAGACTGAACTCGTTGGATTAATTCATTTTTTTCATTTCCGTCTTCTTCTCTTTGTTTGTGTTTGTAGTTTCAGATGAACATGAGTCCCTGATGTGGTTTATTATTCCTGATCATACAGGTACACAACCTCCTAACACACACACACACACACACACACACACACACACACACAGAGGCAGCATGTGTGTGTGTGTGTGTGTGCATGAATAGTAATTATGATTAGCATACAGCCAGCAGGGCCACACACAAAGAAGTATTTCCAAATGACAGCAGTGTGTGTTTGTGTGTTTAAACCTGCTTCTCTGGTTGACTGAGAAAACAGAAACATTTCTATACACACACACACATTCCTCAGATTATACACACACACCAACATACACACACACACACAACACACACACACACACACACCCACAACACACACAACACACACACACACACACACACACCACAGGTTAATCTGCCCCTGACTCTCTAATATCCAGACATGCTTTCTCTTTTAGGTGCTCAGGTGACCCCCCTCTGACCTGTGATCCTGCTGACGGTGTCTCTGTCATCGTCCGTCTGTTCTCACTCTTGTCCTTTGGGCTCCGGGTCGGGAGGTCGTAACGCTTTACCGGCACTGTCCCACAGCGCCCTATTTCACGTTCTGGTGACTGGCATATTTTATGGGAAATGTTTTCTGGTTTTCCCTCTGATGTCCTCCGGCTGCCCCGCCTCCCTCTCTGTGATTTCAGAGTTTATGTGGACAGTGGTAAACTTGTTCTAAGTTGTTCTTTTGTGAATCGCGTCCCCCCTTTGGCGTTTAGTGAAGCCAAAGTCTCGTTCAGTTGCTGGTTGTCTCTCAGCCGTTCTGCCCCACCCACACGTCCCACC
>NW_020854307.1:0-520 GCF_000972845.2 Larimichthys crocea | reverse complement strand
ATTTTACGCGTTGGGAATGAGAACGAGTTGTAGATGGTCAACATTTCCTACAAATATTCAACATTGTTTTTCTTTCCTCTAAATGTAGAAAAGTCATTTAAACCAAAAATGTGATCTCTATCAAAATCTGTTTTTTTGTGTAGATAATATTTGTATATTGTATGTATTGTACAATACAGTATATTTTGTCATTTCATTCAGTCATTTATTCCCTTTGATTCTGCTGCTTATTCAACAGTTGAATTGGATATTAGTCAGGTTAATGACAAACACAATTCAACTGAATCTAGGTACAGTTCAATAATTAGTGACGAGTGCCTACGACACTCGTCAACTATTGTTCTTCTGCATGTTTCATGGCATTATTATTCATTTTCCGCCCTTTTTCGAACATTAATGCGGCCCGCAGCGGTGAGAGGAACCCAACAAATTATATATGAAAACGTGCGTCTTGATCCCGAATCGAGTGCTATTACTTTTCTAAGAGATTTGCGAGTTTTTCACGAATTTATTCTGGAAA
>NW_020854306.1:0-702 GCF_000972845.2 Larimichthys crocea | reverse complement strand
TATATATGTCTGTGTATATAAGTCTATGTATATATGTCTGTGTATATATGTCTATGTATATATGTCTGTGTATATATGTCTATGTATATATGTCTATGCTTTTCCTAAAGAGAAAAGTAAAAAAAAAAGAAGAAAAAGAACGGTTCACGATCGGTTGGGAGCCGGCTCCTATCGCTCACTTAAAAGAGTCGGCTCTTTGAACCGACTCGTTCGCGCACGGCACACCGCTGAACGGTTCAGCAGCAGACTGCCATTTTACACAGTGGCTGCTAGCCGAAGCTCCGAAGTGACAGACCGACAACTAAACTCCCCCCATGCAGCCAGCCCGTTCACAGCAGCGCAGTGTCAGTGACGCTACACCGTGAGCGAACATCCAAACCGACTGTTTGTTCTAAGCACAAGTCAAATTAACGGTGGCGTAGCAAAACGCGGGTAAGTTCGGTCCTTTTCAAGTTACCGTTAAGCTAGCTAACGTCACCCCATAACTGCTGCTGCTCGTGTAGCTTAGCGCGAGAGCTTTGTCATGTGGGCTCGTGGACGCCACTTTGACAATATGACTGTGTGTGTGTGTGTGTGTGTGTTGACAAGTAACGTGTTGATGAAATGACGTCATGACAGACTGGCTTTTAGTCCGCGTGCGTGTAGCTGTGATGTGATGTGTGTTTTCAGGTCACGCCACGAGCCTTGTTATTGTGTCGTCAC
>NW_020854305.1:0-591 GCF_000972845.2 Larimichthys crocea | reverse complement strand
ACAGAGACAGCAGAGCAGCTAGCGCGTTAACAATTAACATCAGCCATTAAGTATTAAATACATGCTAATATTAACCTGGTAATGGTAACCTGCTAATGCTTATTGATTACTATTAGCCACTAAGAATTAAATACATGCTCATTGTTAACATGTTAATGTTAAAATGCTAATATTAGTTGTTAGCGCGTCAGAGACAGCAGAGAAGCTAGCGCGTTAGCGCTGTAAAGACATGCTAACTGGTAACATTAGCGGCCAATGCTAAAATGAATGCAAATGCTAATATACTAATTAACATTAGCCACTAAAAATTAAAGACATGACGCGCTAGCAATTATCATTAGCATGTTAGCAATTACCATGTTTTTAATTTTTAGGGGCTTAGTGGCTAATGCTGATTTAGTGGATAATTAGTCACTAAGCCACTAAAAATTAAAGACATGGTAATTGCTCCTGTGTCTAAATAAACATGTTAAAAATGACTATTTGACGTGTGCTTCTTGACTACAGACCCCCGGCAACAGCCCACTCGTCACTCTCAAAATTTCTGCGGGAATTTTCTAGTTAATCCTTCATTCTTTCAGTTCTTAGATA
>NW_020854304.1:0-508 GCF_000972845.2 Larimichthys crocea | reverse complement strand
GTTTGGTGTTCAGAAAGCCCAAGGAGGTCAGTGAGTAAGTCAGAAATAGTAGTGACAAAGAACAGTGCAGTGCTGAGGCATGACTGGACATGAACGCCCCCTGTTGGATGAACACAGTCATGGTTTGATGGTGCCTCATGTAGATGATCCTTTTCCTTGTTCAGGTATTCGTCCCAGTTTTGGTGCAGGGGCGACTCTAGGATCAGAACTAGAGGGGGCCTCAGCCCCTCATGAGAATGTGACATGTATACGGTGCCTTAAAGTCTTTAACCCTCCTGCTCAATCACTCATTTCATTGGACAACAATAAATATATTGATTTAATATTTAAAGCAGAGGCTCTGATCCCGGGGACCCTGATCCTTCAGGCCGCTGTGCTTGTGCCCTGTTGGCCCGTTCATTAATCCATCTATGGCAAAGAAAATCCACCTTCAATTAAGAAAGCCATGACACAGTTAGTACATTAAGAAATGACAAAACACAATGTAGAACTGAATGTTAAACATTTC
>NW_020854303.1:0-843 GCF_000972845.2 Larimichthys crocea | reverse complement strand
TGACCCGAGCCAGCCCTAACTTTAAACTCTATCAAAAAGGAAAGTCTTCAGTCTACTCTTAAAGGTGTTGACCGTGTCTGCCTCCCGAACCCAGAATGGTAGTTTGTTCCACAGAAGAGGAGCTTGATAGCTGAAAGCTCTGGCTCCCAATCTACTTTTGGAAACTATAGGAAGCACAAGGAAGTCTGTCTGTCTCTTTCAGGGTTATGTCTAGTCAGGCACGGTATTGGTTGAAGATGCAGTCACATCTCGCTTTACTGAAAAGACTAAAATTCTGACTTTGAGGAGTTTGACTCTTCACCTGTGTGTTCATGTGTGCTGTCAAACATCACCATGACTCCTGTCTGTTTCTAACAAACTCTATCTAAAGGAAACAAGCTGCGTTCATGCAAACATTTATCTAAACCAACAATCTTCACACAGACAACTTTTCTTTCTTCACTTTGAGAAAACGTCACAAACAGACGGTGGGACTGTCCACAGTGTGGACTTGAGTCTCTATGAGTAAGTAGATTCATCTTTTCATCATTTAACGCCCAGCAGCTTCCAGACTGTGACAGTTAACAGCCGAGAAGAGACAGAAGACGGACTGAAGCACGATGGTTGAATTCTGGATTCAAATGTCTTCATTTCTGATTCTGCTGCTTCACTTTACAGGTAAGATGCATTTATAACAAATATAGAAATACCAGAAATGTTAGAGAACAAACTAAAATGATCCTCAGACTAAATCTTCACAGAAAAGTCAGATTCAGATTTGATCTTTTTTTCCCCTTTCTCATCGTTTCAGCAGCAGTGACTGGACAATCTGATCCCCGTGTTGTTGTCAGAGTTGGAGATGAA
>NW_020854302.1:0-702 GCF_000972845.2 Larimichthys crocea | reverse complement strand
GATATCAGACAGGAAATTCAGTATAAATTTGAGACAGATTGGAATGAAGCGCGTTTCTTTTTTTTGCCCACTCAGTCCTTGCACGTGGTTTGAGACCCAGCCAGCCAGCCAGTCAGTTTTGACGGTTTTCTTTCGGAAGTCACACTCTCCATCACCCTGCAGATCTAGGAGACCTACAAATAACAAACACAAACACACACACACACACACACACATTTGAGACTGTGCGGTTTTTTAGTCTGTTGAAGAGAGAGGGGGAAAAAAAGGTTTTGCGCAGTTTCCTCCATGCACACAAACCACATTTATCCTCCCTGCAGATAACACTCTGTATTCTCGCTCTGTACTTTTCTGAAAGGTGTCAACAGGATGAACTGATAGCATCCGTTAGGGTCTGTGTGCTGCATGAGTCAGGATTTAATGTTAATATGGGCTCCGCCCTCAGCACAGCCTACAAATATTATTGTCATGTTATTTTTATTTTTTTATAAGCCTGAACTTTGGTAGATATGTGTGTGTAGTGGATCTGATATGCTCTGCTATGCTCTGAACAAACAAACAACAAAAACACTTTTACATGCCTCCTGCCTCGTCCTGTATGGCGGACTTACCGGTGAGATGCTTGGCAGAGATAAGAATTCATCACGTGATATCATCCACCTCCTTCCCCTTTCATGCAGAGTGTGTGTGTGTATGTATGTATGT
>NW_020854301.1:0-1158 GCF_000972845.2 Larimichthys crocea | reverse complement strand
TACCAACGCTGGTATCAATACTCAATCAATATTTTAGATTGTTCCGCCCACAACTTGGGAGCTGAGCAAGGTGTGCCTGCTCTGCACTGTGACGGGTCAGACAGACAGTCAGGTCAACTCTTTGATGAAACTGCAGCAGTGCATAAATTACACTGGTATCGATCAACACCGATACCATTGGTGGTATTTGTTGATTGCACTAGGAGTGAAACATAAAGAAGCCTTTATGAACTGCACCACAAATAAAGTTTTGGTGGCGTCTTGATGGTCTTATGGACTTATGTATTTTCTACACTTTTGAATCACAGATTCAGAGGTAAATACTTTTAAGGCCTGCTGAATGATTTGCAGGATTTGTTTCCCCATCATCTACACAAGTACAGATTCTTAGATCAGCTTCCAGATGGGTAGGATAACTAGACTAAGTGCATAAACCAACAGCAGCTGACATTTCTTATGATAAACTGTGACTGGGGCACTGGCCCCGCAGTGACTACCATGTGGCCACCACGCACCTGTCAGTCCTCAGGTATTGTAACCATTCAAAAACAGCTGCCGTCTGATAATGAGACACACCAGCCACACGGGAAAAAAGGCAGTTGTAATCTTTTTTTAGGATCAACTTGTTAGATTGCTTTTCAGTAAGTAATGCAGTAATTATGTGACAGTACTGTGTGCAGACCACAATATGGTCTAGGTTCAGAACAAAGTATCTCAACAACAACTCTCTGCATTATCAATTCATTTTCTATGGATTTTTATTGATGGCTGGTGCACTTTATTCCCACCGCAATGTACAGCTAAATCTAATAATCATATTTCCACAAAAATGTCAGTGAATAATGAACTCTAATAGTTTTGGAGACATTTCCTCTTGCATGTGAGATATCTCAGAATGAATCATGTAGGTTTATTTTCTCAAGGGTCTAGTAAAGTTTCTGGAATCTAACAGTGGATAAAATAGATGACATCATCTGAGCATTGTTACGATTAATGATCAGAAACTGAAAGAATTCCTGCTGCATGGTCAGTGTGAATCATTTATCTTTGAAGAATCTACATCAAACAATATATATTTTCATACCAATGTTGTTTGCCCTTTTTGTCATTTGCTCACTGCAGTGAACACTTGCAGGACAAGCTTGAAGAAAGTGTGGA
>NW_020854300.1:0-705 GCF_000972845.2 Larimichthys crocea | reverse complement strand
AAAAATATATATTTATGAAATAAATCAAATATTCTGTGTGTGTGTTTATATTTTTAACATCTGCTGAAGCCACGCCCACCTGAACCCAGAAGAAAACAACAACAATGAATCAGGACTACAGTTCCCATCATGCACCGGAGCAGAACACCGTGTTCTCCCACACTCGTCCTCCTCGTCTCCTTGCAGATGATGTAATGCAGCTGCAGTGTGTGTGTGTGTGTGTGTGTGTGTGTGTGTGAGCGTGTGTGTGTGTGTGTGTGAAGCTGCAGCAACAAGGAGAGAGAAACCTCCACATCCCAACTGATGATGTCACCTGCAGCCAATCAGCTGAGAGCCATGCTGCTGTCAGGGTGTGTGTGTGTGTGTGTGTGTGTGTGTGTGTGTGTGTGTGTGTGTGTGTGTGTGTGTGTGTTCAGAGTCAGATCAGGATTCAGCAGAAACAACATCTGCAGAATAATGTTTATGTGAAGAGCTGCATGATCCGTTTACATGAGAGATGTGATGAAACACGGGTGGAGCAGCTGATGGTGCTGATGGTGCTGATGGTGCTGATGGTGCTGATGGTGTCTGCAGGACAAACACAGACAGACTGGAAGAAGTGATGACATCATCTCTGAGTCCAAACCATGATGTCACCGACAATGAGGTCACTGCACTGAGCTCAACAGAGTGATGTCATCATGAAGAAAGAAAGAAAGAAAGAAA